>NC_135561.1:20831739-20896739 GCF_964340395.1 Glandiceps talaboti | reverse complement strand
TTTATATCTGTCCCAGTGTCTGGCTCTGCATACAAGACTTTTTTTCACTTGTATTCATAAAATTTCATTTTCTAGTCAATATATCTGTTACGGCAGCCTTAATTTTTTCTATGTTTATCATGACTCGATCCAACAGTATCTAGTATTTAATTTAAAAAAATCCACACCCTTACGACAGGATTAGAAAAATTTACAATGTCACTGATCATCAGATCCTAACAATCCCACAAGTGTGTCTGGGCAAAATTATCATTTATTGCTGAAATTTGAGATTAACTAACAAACGGTTCATAGTTTCCTTCAGAGTCCCTAACAATGAGAGTGGAAGTCACAGACACTTCACTTCTATTACTATTTCCCCACACTCTTTGACTGATGGGGGGTGGTAGTCAATAAGCGAGAGTCCCTTAATGACAAGAATCTAAGTAGGTAATCAAGACTAAAGTTTAGTCCACTTTGTTCGTCAATCTTGTCTATTCTTACAATTAATATTTCCCAAGTCCATTATATAAATTAAAGTATTAGTCTTAGCTAATGGGTTTAACTTCCTATTGCCCCAAAATTTAATTAGTTTAGCAACCAAAGCTTTCGCCAGGTATCCACCATGGCTTCGTCAGTGTATTCTGGTAAGCTAATTAAATTTTGGTGCAATACAAAGTTAAAACCCATGATTAACTTCGACTGAACATTTGCAAAGATGAGCTTTCATCGTATTATAATTCGTCTTATCTTTTACTTTTAAGTTAGTAAATGAAGGGTTTTCACTTTTCCTGACAGATTTTTGTACAATTTTAATAAATGAGACAACTTTAATAGTACATGAGTACAAATAGATAGTGTGATAACCATGGAAACAGTCAAAGCCATGATTTACCTCCACACAGATCTATTCACAGCAAATCACTGAAAACATTGGAGCATCGGATATACACTCACATACTCAGCCCTACTGGCTACAAATAAATTGGATTTTGCTTTCATGTCAGTCAAATTCTAGATTTTGTGTGAGTACTTGTAAGATTTGGTCATTTGGTAATCCCCGTAAGCCATGACAGTGAAGCCTTTCATAGTATATAATATATCGTCATTTCACTGAACCTGTCATGCTTTCCTGGAAAATTCTCCCGACCTAAATTAGACTTTTATCAATGCTAGAGGCAAGGTCATCTTTCCTGTTAACAGCACATCATGCGTGTCAATGGGAGTGAGCAAGTCTTGAGAACAAGTCTAGAACCCAGTTTTTGCATGGTTGAAACAATCAAATATAATCTTGGCAAGAGAGTACAGTATATCGTCATAGAAACTATACTTACTAATGTCACAAGCAGGATTACTTAAATAGACACCTAAAACTGTTATTATCTTCCAAATGGAAAAAATAGACACCACTTTAATAAAACATATCATTGCAACATGTTGATAAGCTATTAATTGAAAGGATGTTGGATTTACTATACCGGTACTCTCAGTAGGGTGGCATTTCATATCTAGTTGTTTGTCTCAAATGATTACATATCTTGATTACAGAGTAATTATACCATCACAAGTCACAGCTATCAACCACTAGTGTAAGCTACCACATTGAACAACAATAGTTTTAGTTTGTATGTATCTTAGTAAGCCGAAACCTCAACTGCCGCTGTAGTATCACAAACTTCTTCTCTTGATAGAGATAGAGAATTTGAATGTTTTACATTAGCCAAATTGAAATCCTATGAAAGTAAATGAAGAGGGAGACATAAAGCTGTCAGTTTCAATTTGTGTCTTTTGTACTATTTTCCATTGTTTACTTTGTACTATTTTTCATTGTTTACTTTGTACTATTTTTCATTGTTTACTTTGTACTATTTTTCATTGTTTACTTTGTACTATTTTTCATTGTTTACTTTGTACTATTTTTCATTGTTTACTTTGTATTATTTTTCATTGTTTACTTTGTACTATTTTTCATTGTTTACTTTGTATTATTTTTCATTGTTTACTTTGTACTATTTTTCATTGTTTACTTTGTACTATTTTTCATTGTTTACTTTGTATTATTTTTCATTGTTTACTCCGTACTATTTTTCATTGTTTACTTTGTACTATTTTTCATTGTTTACTTTGTATTATTTTTCATTGTTTACTTTGTACTATTTTTCATTGTTTACTTTGTACTATTTTTCATTGTTTACTTTGTACTATTTTTCATTATTTACTTTGTATTATTTTTCATTGTTTACTTTGTATTATTTTTCATTGTTTACTTTGTACTTTTTTTCATTGTTTACTTTGTATTATTTTTCATTGTTTACTTTGTATTATTTTTCATTGTTTACTTCGTATTATTTTTCATTATTTACTTTGTATTATTTGTCATTGTTTACTTTGTATTATTTTTCATTGTTTACTTTGTATTATTTGTCATTGTTTACTTTGTACTATTTTTCATTGTTTACTTTGTATTATTTTTCATTGTTTACTTCGTATTATTTTTCATTATTTACTTTGTATTATTTGTCATTGTTTACTTTGTATTATTTTTCATTGTTTACTTTGTATTATTTGTCATTGTTTACTTTGTACTATTTTTCATTGTTTACTTTGTACTATTTTTCATTGTTTACTTTGTACTATTTTTCATTGTTTACTTTGTACTATTTTTCATTGTTTACTTTGTACTATTTTTCATTGTTTACTTTGTACTATTTTTCATTGTTTACTTTGTACCATTATTTCATATTGGCCTAGGAAGTTGTCGGTAATTACCGCCATTTGCAGGTGTTAAATTGTCCAATGCAGGTGAATTTTTGTAAATAACAACATTCAGCAGGTGACATTTTAAATTTACTGGCATTTGTGAAGTGAAATTTCAACTTTTAGCTGAATTTGTCAGACACATTTTGAAGCTCACTTGGATATTTTCATTTTTTTTGCATTAATATAAACATTGTCATTCAACAAAATTGATGATTATTTGTATTCAACAGATAAACATGTCATTTGTTACAATGAATGTCGATAAGAATTAAAATTGAATATATATTATTTAATTTTGCTCCTAAGTTTTAAATTTTAGGAGCATTTTTACTCAAAGAGTTAAATTATTTATTAAAAACAAAATGAATATTAATGATTATGATAAATCTAATGGCCACTCTCTGGTGACTAATTACCATCAGCATTTCAAAAATATTGATTAGATATATAAAAATTTATCAATATCTGACAGACTGGAATTTTAGATTTATTAATACTCATAATATACATTTTTAAATGATCAATTATCGAATATGTAAAATCATGAAATGACTCTCCAGAACCAATAGTTTATGAAAAGGCTTTTATTTCTTGGGGTGGTATTCCCTTTAACAATGACAGCAGTCTTTTGTTTTGGGTTGTTGATTGTCTAGCGGTCAGAAGAGTTCTATTCATTTTGTTATGGGATGTAGTCATACTTACTCTACAAAACTAACATAAATCTAATGGCCACTCTCTGGTGACTAATTATCATTAGCATTTCAAAAATGTTGATTAGATATATAAAAATTTATCAATATCTGACAGACTGGAATTTTAGATTTATTTATTTATGTAGCATCACTATAAAGGTGACACAGTGGTTTTACGATGTGGCTGCATGTAGATCACAGTGTAATACTCAATCATACCATATACTACTACTACTGTAACTACACTACTACAGATTGGAGTTTTTTGTCAACAGTCTAGTATGACCAGCTACATGCCGCAGTTTCTATGGTAATTTTGGTTCATAATTTCTCATAACAAAACACAATTGTCGCAGGTAAAACTTCACGGCTAATGCATACACCACAACTTAGCCAAATTCCTGCTTGACCACTGCCCTCTCAAGTTTAATTGATATGAGAGAGAACATTGGCATAAATAAGTTCATTAAAGTACGGTGATAATTAATTAATTATATCATGATGTATACAACAATGCCACTCTGAGATAATTTATCAAGGTGTGATTCAAAAATACAATTCACTATAGACTAGACTCTACGCTTGTACTTGTAGTCGAAACACTGTCACAAGAATCAAATTTCATGCATATTGAATTTCACAGAACTTAAAAAACTGGCAACTAGACAAGATTCACATCACCGTTGTAGTAAGAATCAAATTTCCAGCAATTCTATGACAGCCTATTGTATTTCAAAGAATTAAAAAAATTAGGTATTCATGGAAATAGATAAGATTCGTATTTCAATGCTGTTTTAATACAATCAAATTTTTAGCAATTTTGTGATGGTCTATCGTATTTCTTGGCACTTATAAAACCTTGGTATTCACAGCAATAGTCTGGATGAGATTAGTAGGCAGTGATAATATAGTATCATTTCTATACTTCTTCACGTTGCTATCCATCATTTCAATGAAGGATAGTGAAACTGAGAAAGTGTGTAGGATAAAATAATTGGCCTTACATACCTCACAAAGGATTTAATGTAGCGTAACCTATTCAGGTACTATGTAGAGTGACTGGTTGTGAGCAATTATTAAGAATATTGGAAATGTCACCAGTTCAGTATTACAAACATCATTGCTAGTTTCTCTTCATGTAATTATTAAGAATACTGGAAATGTCACCAGTTCAGTATTAAAAATATCATTGCTAGTTTCTCTTCATGTATTTTTAATCACAATTATTTATCCATTTGGTTTATTTCAAAACGGTTTTCGCTGAAAGACCAATCTTCCAACTGTTTGAAAGAAAATATAAAACTCATTACATGTAAATTTGTGATGACTAGTAATACTGCATAGATACACATAGTTTTATATAAGAAGGCTTGCATAGGTATAACCACCTGGTTTTACATAAAGTAGGCTTGCATTGGTATAACCACCTGGTTTTACATAAAGTAGGCTTACATAGGTATAACCACCTGGTTTTACCTAAAGTAGGCTTGCATAGGTATAACCACCTGGTTTTACATAAAGTAGGCTTGCATAGTTATAACCACCTGGTTTTACCTAAAGTAGGCTTGCATAGGTATAACCACCTGGTTTTACATAAAGTAGGCTTGCATAGGTATAACCACCTGGTTTTACCTAAAGTAGGCTTGCATAGGTATAACCACCTGGTTTTACATAAAGTAGGCTGGCATAGGTATAACCACCTGGTTTTACCTAAAGTAGGCTTGCATAGGTATAACCACCTGGTTTTACATAAAGTAGGCTTGCATAGGTATAACCACCTGGTTTTACCTAAAGTAGGCTTGCATAGGTATAACCACCTGGTTTTACATAAAGTAGGCTTGCATAGGTATAACCACCTGGTTTTACCTAAAGTAGGCTTACATAGGTATAACCACCTGGTTTTACATAAAGTAGGCTTGCATAGGTATAACCACCTGGTTTTACATAAAGTAGGCTGGCATAGGTATAACCACATTACTCCACAATATTTGTCTTCACTGGAAATGACTGGTGACAATGGTTTTGTCACTTCCTATCTATGACTAGTAACAAGGCTAGTTAGGTTGCTGCAACTGAAACTTTTTATCAATTTGTTATTATTTTTTATTCATTTTTAGTAACCTATTAACATCACAATCTATTTTTTTTAACTTTGATGTCTAATAAACTGCTTGTATTGCTAGCAACGGCAAATTATTAAAGTCATTTGAAAATTATATGCTCAAACTGATTGGTTAGAAAAAACCCACTCAAACTGATTGGTCGCAATCAGTGATAATGGTACAACAGTCTAATTAACTATATTCAAATTAAGTCCATTATGTAAATGTGACCTTGTTGAGACATAGGTGGTTGGTCTATGATTGAGATGAAGACAAAGGGGACATGATTTACATACAGCAAATAGTATGTAAATATCTATGTGTACACTGATAAGAGCCACTGGAGGATGTGACTAAATTAATTGTTTGTCGTTACTAGAATTACAATCGGTTTGTGAGTCAGCAAAGTAAAATACACAGATAGTGTAGTGATGTTAAAACAGGCTACATTTTTAACTGTACATGTACATGTACTTGCCGAAACCTGCAAAGAGATCAAACTTAATCAGTTTACAAATTTTGTAGATTTAATATTCTTTATATGTACCATAATCTTAGCCAATTGTCATATCTGTCACTGACGTGTACAATTTTTGTAATGTAACAAGACATGATGTTTCCAATATCCCTTCACTATGTGGAATGGTAACAATTCAACCAAAATTTTTGTTTTTTATCAGAGGGCACTGGTCTAGACTATTTATTCTATGCATACTGTTTACACATGGACATCAAGCAAATGTTTACATTAAAACTGTACACTAGTTGTAACTGGAGCATTATTTATCAGTCAGACAACAAACAATATATTCACTGAAAAATGTTAAAATAGCAATAATTAGATATTGTACATATCAATTAGAGGTCTATTTATGTATAGTTATTATTATTATTATAATAATAAGTTGAAATCATGATTTATTGAGGTACTGTTTTTTGGATCTGCACCCAAAAATCAATTTAATTGGATACATGTACTATGATGTAGATATTGTACCATTATATATAAGTGTACTGCAGCTACACAACTACATTTTACCCACAGGTGATTCAATACTGTTCAGGATGTACAATATCACAGTAATCATTATATTTAACAAAAAATGCTTTAAAAAATGTTCCAGTTGCTGCTAGTATAGCATGAATAGAAAATTGACTTGTTTAAAATAAATGTTTTTGTACATTTTTCAACAATTATCTGAGTAGTTACATGCATCAGTGATTTTAAATAATGCTGACTGTGTTGTTCCACAATTTTACACTCCATAACAATAAATCAAGAAATAATAAAGTTAAAAATAGGAGTTAAAGAGACAAATTCTGAATCCATTGAATATTATCATTCTAGTTACATCTAGTGGGATTTGCTTAATTACATAGATTCGTCTGTCATCATAAAACTTTGGAAAATAATTTATGTTTTAATAATAATTTATATCTTAGCTGCTGTGTGACTGAAATGAAAAGAGCTGTTCACCACTTATTAATTTTATTGATGACAAAATGGCGTAATATTCACTTCAAAAATTCAAGACGAAACGTTGAAATCAAATTCTGGGAGAAAGTGGAAAGAAAATTAGGACACTTGTAATCGTAATTAAGATAGTAATTACTACTTTAAATCCGATGTATCTCCCCCTCATCTTCTTTTACAACCAATTACTTTCATTACAAAATGTACAGTAGATTAAGACAATTCTGGAATTGCGCATCATATTTCTAAATATAGATTGGTCAGGATGCCGCTTTTTATCATCAAGAATAACGACAGTTATGCCTTCATGTCTGTTTAATATGTATTCAATACAAACTATGTGATGATTTAGCGAGATACGGTACATGTATTTTCCATTTCCTGTTTAATACAATCTTTTTATAGAAACTTTGCATATACTTTATTTTCAATACACGAGTACTGTTGAATGATGTGTCCTCGTCTTTTCTTGTATTATCTACATTTATTAAATTCAAAAACAATTAATATGATTTAGATAGTGTTTCATTTCCTGTTTAATAATAAGCCTTTACAGAAACTTTGAAACTACTCAGATTTCACTACATGTATAATTAAATGACTGTACATGTATCCTTGGTCTGTTCAAGTCTCACCAATGATTAAAATAAATAATATGATTTAGCTAGGTGTTTTATTTACCTTATACAGAGACTTTGAATGTAGCCTGATTTCCAGACATGTGTATTGGTGAACCTATCCTTGTCTAGTCATGTATTATTTACACGATTTATAAATATACAATATGGCAATTTAGTGACATGTATGTGTACATGATTTCGTTCCTGTTTAAAACAACCTTTTACAGGAACACTGAATTGATGTCAAATTCAGGACATAAAAATGTTACACCCAATCTGTGAAATTGCCCAATTCATGAAATGTACATGTAACTTTGCCCGGTTCATGGAATGGTCAACCTTATGCAAATGAGAGTATAGATACGGTGTAAAATCGGCGAAATTAAATTTTGGAGGAAAGAGGTTTGAACTGGGGTGTTGATTAATATTGAACTCTATCAAAACACAAACTACACTAAATTATAATAAAACAAGCCATTGAGAATGACATAGTCCCCGCTATGATTGGGTTTTAAGGAATTAGCACTACTCTGATCACGCAACAACACTTGTGAACCTAAATCAAACAGACTTAGATATGTTGTGTCTGCTTGTCGGACATGGAACATGCCTACAACAATAAAGGATTGGTCGGGTATGGGGGATCATATCAATATGAAAATGGATATGCAAATGTATGTCATAGAACACTGTCCTAATACCAACTCTGAATGAGATCTGTTTAAGCATGTCTGAGTTATGGCTTTGGACATGGAAAATTCACAAACAAAATGGCTGCCAGGCAGCCATATTGGATCGTATCATGACGAAAATGGATATGCACATGTATGTCATAGAACACTGTCCTAATACCAACTTTGAATGAGATCTGTTCAAGCATGTCTGAGTTATGGCTTTGGACATGGAAAATTTGCAAACAAAATGGCTGCCAGGCAGCCATATTGGATCGTATCACAATGAAAATGGATATGCACATGTATGTCATAGAACACTGTCCTAAAACCAACTTTGAATGAGATCTGTTCAAGTATGTCTAAGTTATGGCTTTGGACATGAAAATTCACAAACAAAATGGCTACCAGGCGGCCATATTGGATCGTATCATGACAACAATGAATATGCACATATATGCCATAGAACACTGTCCTAATACCAACTCTGAATGAGATCTGTGTGAGCATGTCTGAGTTATGGCTTTAGACAGGGAAAATTCGCAAACAAAATGGCTGCTAGGTGGCCATATTGGATCGTATCATAAAACAAATTGACGTGCATATGTATGCCATAGCATGTTGCTCCTGTACCAAGTTTGAAAAAAATCGGTACAGGCATCTCCAAGAAACGGCTGCGGACGGACGGACGGACGGATGCACGGATGCACGGACGCACGGACGGACAGACGGAACCCAATCCATAAGTCCCCGTTCCGGACTTCGTCCGCGGGGACTAATAAGAATGGTGAAGTAATGAGTTTGTAAATACATGATAATAAAATTGTTTGATTGTTATTGTGTGAGTCCTATAAAATACGCTCATTTCATGTACTGGGCAAAGTTACATGGCCTTGCACATTTCATAAATTGGGCAATTTCACAGATTGGGTGTAACATATATATATATATATATATATATATATATATATATATATATATATATATATATATATATATATATATATATATATATATATATATTCAAAATTCGGGACATATACTAGACATACATACATATACTGGACATACATATATATTATTGAATATACTTTGATTACATATTGAATGTATCAATATCTGGTCATGTATTATCTACATAATTGATAAATTCATACAACAATTTACATGGTTATTTAGTTACAAATATACATGTACATGTTCTGTTCCTAGTATCGAATAAATTTTTGTTCCAAACACAAACTTGAAAACTGTACGGTAACCTGAAGTTGTGTGTTTCAACCGAGATTGGAAGCTCTCTGCATGGTACAGACATTGGTGTTTCAAGTTGTTAACTACATGTAACTGACACATGCTGGTTAGGATTCAATGCCAGCCATGTGGTTGTACACAATGTGTTAGCCAAGAAAGTAATTCTTGTGCTATATCATGTATTATATTATATCATGCTACTATGCGCCATTCTGATTGGATAATAACTGTGGTAAAATCCCATTTTACCACGGCTGGCAGTGGTAAAATGGGCCCCTAAACTAGCATATGAATAGTACATACACGCTGAATGTGTTCGTTCTTATACCAATAAGTTAACACTTCCCCAGAGTAAAGGTGTGTCAGGTATCCTGTACAATAGTTTGGGTTACAGTAGTCCAAATAATTCCACTGATGACCTTGCGATCGAAAGCAACGATCGATCAGTGGCTTCAACATCACTGATAAGGTACAAGTTCTCCCCATGCAACGAGCCGTCTCAGCGTCCTACTCTCGTTACGCGTTGAATCAAGCAACACCGATTCAACTTTTAACCATCAGTCAAGGTGCCTCAGGATTATTTCGAAACTGTACATTTTCAGGTTCGGTCAATGTTCAATTTGTTACCCATTAAATTAAAGTAGACTGTGTAACGTCGCGTCTCTGATTTACTGTCTCGCGCTTTCTCCGATTCAACGCCGAGACATCTATTTTTAGCAGTGTACAAGATTGTATTGTTCTTATGAAAATATCCAAACAAAATTGTTACTTTCTTTGACCTCTTGCCCCCTTTTCTTTGTTGCTAGTTTTCAACGCGTTTTCGTTATGCATTATATGATGTAAATAAAGTAATTTATCAATGCAATGCAATGCATTACAATGCAGTGTATGGCTGTGTTCATGCAGTGTGTGTGGGGGCTACATGAACGTATCCACTCATTAAAATATGCTCGTTCCCGACGATCTATTGCCGACGATCTTTTTCTGTACGTGCGAATTCGCCTTTTCGGGCATATAAATAACCACAGAATCACATTTAGAAGAAATATACACACATTTTGATATAATATAATAGCAATAACTCCCGCCGAAGGCGGGTATACAATCGAATTTGGTACAATTCGCTCCATATAGCACTCGCCATTCGGCTCGTGCTATATGTCGCGAATTGTACCAAAATCTCGTGTCTACCCGCCTTCGGCGGGGGTTATTGCTTAATTATACCGTACACAAGCCAGGTTCAACAAAAAATATGGAATATATACTCTGGTCGTTCTACATGTCATCATGACAGTGTGCATCTATATCACTGCAATGCGTGTCTATGTCATTTGTTCTGCTATGTTTGAAAACGCTCAAAATTGCCATTAATTTCTCTGATTTTTAAAAAATATTACGGACGATGATATTATTTTATTCCCCAATATTTTTCTTCATTCAGCCAGAAAATACTCGTGACTTAAGGGTTGTCACTACTGGTCTAGCAGCTTGTAGACGAAGAAAAATATTGGGGAATAATACCTATTAGTAAGTATTTTACACAATTCCAATCTTTCCCTTCATATTCATAAAAATATCACATCATTGTAACACCACAGGCCTCCCTGTGACAATGGTAAAATATACATCATAAAATGGTTAGTCCAGCTGAGGTGTATGTGGTTTGAGAAAGACTGCATTATGATTACATTCTATACATAAGTAATGTAGAATCTATTGAATGTATTGATTGCCGTACAACCTACATTTTGTATATCGATGTCCATTTCACAATCACAGCATGTCATCACCAAGATTACTTTGTATAATCACAAGAGTGCTAGCACATGTTCGATTAAAACTGGAGACAACTTTTTTTATTCATTGATTTCTGTTATCTACACGTAGCATATGGAACAAGGTAATAGGGGAAGTTCAGTAATCTCCTTTCTCCCAACTACCGGTAGTAGAATGACAGAACCCCATGACGCATGAGTGCAAGTGTGGCATACTCAGGGTATTTATAAAGTGCTTGCAGTGTTCTCTGCGTCTGTACTTTCATGAGCGTACCATGCAGAAGTGCAACAGACAACACTGCATGTACTATGAGGTAAAATACTCCTGAGTACACACACACACACACACACACACTTAAACTCACATGGCATGGGGTTGTTATTATTACATATATTTAATATCTGAAATGGCAATTTCTATGATAATCATAAGAATCATACAGTGCAATCATACGATTTTGTGTGTAGTGAAATGGCATACTCATTTGCATCATGTAGGTATGCATTTAATGTTTTTAGGTATTGCACTGCAGTGCAAATACCGCTAATATGCGTGTGCACCAGTGCATGTAATCTCTAGTATGTATGTAAATTAGATGTGTACAAGCAAATAGAAATACCTCCTGGGAGAAAGAGGATTAATTTCTTCCTACTCCCCAGTAGTTATGTGAACAATCAAGTAACTTATTTGAGCTAAGAGAAGTAATAATTCTTTCAAATTTTGTGAGAATTTTCAGTTTGTCAATGTAATCCTTGGTCACATAGGGGAAGGGGAAAGTTAAGTTAGCACTGCCATCATGAGGGTTAGTTTATGACGATGGCTACACCAAAATGGTCAATATGATGTACATAAATATTCTACAAGATGCAAAAGCTATTTACTAATGACTGTGTCTGAACACACACATCTACAGACAATGTCTATCACCAAGAAGCACTGACATCTTGAACCCCCCCCCCCCCCCAACATAAACACATTAAATCTTTAATATGATAATGGAGAAAATATGTGTAAATCCAGTATGCATGTAAATTATCTAAAAATCTGTTAAATGGTGACAATTTATTATGAACAGTTTTATACACTATGACATTATTCTGTGACTAAAATTTCATATTCATTTTTACGTTAGAACTTCTACTTCTAAAATAAGGCAGAAATAATTGTAAAAATTGAACAAAAATTTGTTACAATCTTTTTTGCCGGAAAGCACCTACATGTACAGTAAGTTGTTATCACTTTTAAAAATGCATGACGACATGCAATTATGAATACAATTTTGCAAACTACAATGTGTAGTACAGTTTGACCTTCAGTACGACCTGTACAATACTTTGTAATTTAGATTTCCTGTGTTAAAAAGATCAAAGGGGTATGAAACTGCCGACTCTCATTTTCAAATATCGTTATTTCAATCTTTTAGCAGCAGTTTATGAGTTTGCAGTTTTGATGAATCATAAAGTGATATACATAATGCATGACTTGAGATCAAACTTCATACACCATTAGAATAAATAGATATTACCAGAAATATTGGCTGCTTCACATGAAGTTTAAAATTGCAGATTTTTTGATAAATTCCAGTGACTCATGAAATGTAATGAAATAAATATAGGATGCATTTACCAAGTTGAACACGTTAAGACAAAAACTATGGGATTTACAGCCTGGTCTAGTATGTCATGCATCAATGTCATTCATTCTGTGGTACTAAATATTTAAATCACAACATTCAAAGTCACCAATACACTTCCCAACTTGTTTATAAATTATGCTTGAGAAGGTATAATTATATCATTCCCCAATATTTTCCTTCAGTGAGCTGGAAAATAGTCTTGTAACCTCAGTTAAAAGGTCATGCCTTTCCTTATCTTTAACTAGAAGTGACAACAATGCTTCTATCACTCATCTCCACCCAAATTATGGTACTATATATATGTTCTAAATCTTGTAAACCAGAGTGTGCACACATCTTTCTGCTGATGTGACAGTGCATTTTGTACATTTGCGGACAAGTAACCTTGTATGGTTTTACAATGATAGAGGACATTAACAGTTTTATCATATTTTCCCTTCACTGTTTACATAGCAGAGCTTCCCAAACCTCACCATAAGTATTGTACATGTATACATCAAAAGTTACAATTATGGTACTGTGTGAGCTAGTGTACATTGGAAACTCAATCTCTGTAAGTGTAAGCCAGGGCTTAACTCTTCTCTGACCTGGAGGCATGTCTTGTACAGTTGTGGAAAGAAGGCCATGCAGTTTTACGACAATAGGGAAAACTGGACTTTTTTACCACATTTTTCCATCGCTGTTTGCAGGAGTTTTAAACCTCAGCAAAAAGTAAGCATACATCAAGATTTATAGCTATCATATACACCTGGACTTTAGATGGAAAGTAAACTGATCATGTATACTTGAAATATCAAAGAAACAATTATTACTCATTATTCTATACAATGGTGAATTAATAGCTTCTGAATATGACTTTTTGTTTGCATTTCGCTAATAATTCATACTTATTATAAATATTAATTTCAATACAGGATTTCATATATCATATATCAATGACTAAGTATATTTGGAAAGTGTCACCAAACATTTCAATATTATATAAATCTAGCAGAAACTAATCATTTAGAAATATTGACAAAACGTATTACTAATTCTTATTCTCACTGCACGAAATCTTGTAGTTAAACTGCACTAGGCAACTGGGACATTTTTTATCAAATGTAAACCACAGATATATTCACTAGAAGCTCATAAAAAGACATAGTATCTGTTAATTAGTGGTCAATATTATCTGTAGGTAGTGTAGTGACAGGTTTAAGACTTGTCAATGGGTGAACGCTTGGTTTTGAATTTGTCACCACGTTAAACTTTATTACATTTATGTAGTTGTAATATACTATACAATGTAGTATCACGTCGTTTCACTGAAAATTGTTAAAATACCAATAACTAGATATTGTATATAATATGTTAATAAGTGGTTGATATTATCCATAAGCAGTACAGAAACAGGTTGATACAACCGATGCAGCCAGGTTTTTTTTACAGATGTCTATAATTAGAATGTCATTTACCAGTGGTGGACAATAAAACCTGGCTTTGAAGGAGCCGAAAAATATTCTTCTCATCACATTTTCAAACTAATATAAATTAATTGACACAAAAATAGCACAATCATGGCATCATAGCGCAAGTGTATTTGACTGTTGCTAATTATGTACTGGTATATCACTATAAGACTAACTTTCACAGACATAAACAAACTGATACAAGAGTGAATCTACATGAGAGGCCTGCTTGCTATTCGGTACCTTCAAAGCCAGTGTTACTTGTTCAACACTGATAAAATGACATCAGATCACAGGTATCTCTTAAAAAAATGACTGCAACCATGATTGTAAATTGACATCAATATTTAGTGAATATTGTTGTAAAATATTACACCACAATGTAGCGATATCAAGTTTTGTTGGGTTTTGATGACAGTAGCTGATTAGACTGAAATGTCTGTTGTTGTAATTATTCCTGTTGTCGTTCATTACAACATGTATAAACAAACAACACATCAATTCAGTCTGAAAGTGAAAAGAAAAAAACCCTGACTCACTTGGATCGCTAGGCTGTGGACTGATAGAATCTTTCAAAACCTCGGGAACGTCTCTCATGTCACTAGCAGAAAAAGGCTGTTTTGTATGTACTGATATCTATGGTATACTTCAAATATCTTTGTACTTGGCACCCTCATTGACTACATAGGACTAAGTTAAATCATTCAGTGATGTGTTATTGTGACCCACCATGTTATTGCATAACACGACACCAAATGATTTAGGCTTATGTACTTGTAGACTGATGTAAAGTACAAGAACATGAGAAGTATGCAGTTGATATCGGTACATACAAAAAAGCCATTTTCTAACAGCGACATGAGAAATGTTCCCGACGCTGTGAGAGAATCTCTCAGTCTGCAGCCTATCGATCAGTTGGGTTTTTTCCTTTTCACTGCAGCTGTGCTGTTTCTCTGACCCTCATACTTGTCTGGCTAAAAATACTGAGTTTGAATTACTTGTGGTCAGAACGCTGGCCAGGTTTCTCATTTCACCTGCTACAATGTTATTTAATAAATAAAGTTTGTCTACACTCTGGCTTTCTGTTTGGAGGCTACTATATATTAACTAAACTTGCCACCTTTTTATACTTGAATATACTTAATTTTCTAGATCAGTGGTTTTGTTCCACATTATTTACTGTGTGTGGCAAATTTCACTTTAATTACGACCAATCCACTCTGTACAGTTTATTTCAATGCATGGCTAGTTTTAAACCAATTATATACATTTATCATTTGGATCTTGACTCAACTTTTTAATGTCCAAACTCAGCACATGACCACCCATATATCTTTTTGGTAATAAATTCTTTCAGCAAAATGCAATGTACATAATACATGATGCTTGCATATTGGGTTAAAATAGCATGTACAAGGGAACCATCTTAAGTGAATGCATAAATTGAACGCCCCCCCCCCCCCCCCCCCCTTAAAAAAATTGATCAAATGAAGGAGCAGATACCGGTATAAGAAGTCAATTGACACATCAATATGTCTTGTTTCCCTAAATTATAACATCTCTGTACCCATTAAGAATACCATGTACATGTACAGAGAATCCCTTAAAGCTCAGTACTTTCCTGTAAAGCTGACGTACTAACTGCTATTAGTTTCCTCAAAAAGCTAGATTCCTTTAAGGTGACTTCACTACTACTGCTACTGGAATGTTGTTGTTTTTTAAAACTATTTTGTTACATATAATGAATTATTCATAATATTGTACACCCTGAACAGAATTGCATCACCTGTCGGTAAATGTATACCCACATAATATTGTACAATAAATTCAATCAATTTGATTTTTGGGTCCACACCCTAAAATCACCCCCCCCCCCCCCCCCAATATATCATGACTGTTACTGTACTACTTGCAGATAAAATTAATTTCCAATTAACAATGTCTCATTCATTATTCAGCCAGGAAATACTTATGACATAATATAGTTTGGTTTTTGTCAAAACAATACAAATATTTTACTTGTCAATGAATGTTTTGTACTTTTGTGAAGGGGGTACAAGCATCAAGTTTATACATATTTGGGCATACATGTAGTTTTTGCAGTATATTTAAAAGGTACTCACAGTATTCTACTTACTGAAGCACACTTAACCACCACTCACATGTGACTAAACTCAAACCTGGTACCAAGATATAACCCATAAACAAGCCGATGATGTCATTTATCATACCTATCAAAAAATGTTACAGAAATCCCTACTATGGAATCAGTTGGTCTAACAATGCCACAAGACAATTGTAAGGTTATAGAAGACAATATTCATTGATATTAACATTATACTGAATTGTGGGTAAACTTTTTATAAACTCAGTTTGTACCACTTTAAATGAACAATCACAGAAAAACTGACTAACAATTACATTTGTACAATCATCTGTGACTCTAGCCAAAGTTATCACGTGAATAATTCTGTTCAAAAAATTGTTGCTGTAAATTTAGTTGCTATTGAAGAAATTAAATAACTAGGCCTTGTTGAACTACGACAATGTACTTTGATTCTTGATTCATTACTGTTACAGTAGTAACTGTTTCTTGACCTCATTTAGCTTAGCTTCAACTAATACGTATATAATTAGAATAAGTGGGGCTGTAAGTTGCCACTGTCTGACCACGTGGGTGGTTGTAGACAGATTGTGTTCACTGAGTTCAAGAAAGATATCAAGAAAATAGTACACAGAGGAATTCTTGAAAAAGTACTTGTCAACTTATGCCAAATACACAGGGGAGGAATTCTTGAAAAAGTACTTGTCAACTTATGCCAAATACACAGGGGAGGAATTCCTGAGAAAGTACCCCTGAATTTTGTGAAATACATACTCTTGAGAAAGTACTCATCAACTCGTGTGAAATACACAGGAATTCTTGCAAAAGTACTCCAGGACCTGAAATTTTCAGAAATAAATACTCTTGAGAAAATACTAATGAACTTGTATGAAATACACTGGCTGAGGAATTGTTGCAAAAGTACTCCCTGAAATTTGGTGAAATACATATCCTTGAGAAAGTGTACTCATCAACTTGTGTGAACAGTGTAATTCCTGGCAATCAAAAAAGAATATTTTAGATTTCTGAAGAAATTATGTTTGCACTGCACTGGGAAATCAAGAATTTGTAAGCTATGTTTCATAGCAACACAGTCTCAAGTTCTGAAAGGATAACATTTAGAAAGTGGAACACTTTTATAATCAAAGAAACATAAAATTTACTTCAATATTAAAGTTGACACAGAAATGTCAGGGTTACCTTGTCACTTAAAATACTTTTTAATTCATTGCACTCAAAAATAGTTATTTATTACGCAAATACAAATTTGAAAGTAGGTGACACGTGGTATGTACATGTATGATGTAGATGAAGACCCATAAAAGAGTTGAAGAGAAGTCCATGCCATTTAATACTAACAGGAATCTTTATAAAATGTGGTTTAGCTGAAAAATCACTTCAATATTCATAAAAATTTGACTGAAGTGAGCCAACAACAATTATTTTTATTGGGTCTATTGAAAAATATGTTGAGAAGTGTTAAAAATTACAAGCCACACAAGACTTTTGTCAATTATTTTTTGGCGGGAATATAGTTATCAAACACTGGTAACTGCAGCAGGTGTATTTTATTTGTGAACAGATATGTGCTAAATAATATACATATGAATATATTCTAAATGAAGCTAAATTGTCTGAAAAGCTTACACAAAAAACCCCACATCTGTACAAATATCTGGTTTCAATGGTAAATTGGTTGCGATACTGTTGTACATTTCATTGTAGCAGCATGGTGTATTTTTCTATGATCTATAATTCATAAAAGTCAGATTATTTCATGAGGCTTTATTAATATCTAAACTGAAGATGAATTGTACAAAAAATTTACAAAAATTTCAGAAAAATAAACATTTGCTCAAATGATTTCAGAGGTAAATTGGTTTTGACATTGTTTTGGTTTAAACTGCAGCTCACTGCTTTTTCTTTGAACATGATGTCTGTGATAAATGGTTTGAACAGAGAGCTTAATAATTGTACAAAATAACACTGAGAAATACAAATCATTTGTTCAAACAAGTTTCTGTGAGAAAGCGGTTAATGCTAAAGGTATCCAATAACTGGTACATGTAGCAAGTGTATTTTTCTAATGAACAAATCTATTTCTACAAAGTTGGCATACTAACGTAAAATAATCATAGGTTATGCAAAAAAATTTACAATACTTTTGGCTGGAAAGTTGTTACAAAGGAATGAATAAAGTAAGTACATCTGAGTAAAATACAGCAACCATAATTCTCTATCAACAACTTTCTCACATAGTCTAGGTTTACCTTTTTTTTTAAAATTTGATGGAATAGTTGGAAAATTGTCGTAACTGAATGGATTGAATAAAAATAACTCCATAGAGAAGACTGCACAGTCATATATTTTCATTCAATATTTTTCTCCGATAGTCAAGGATTTATTTGTAAAGATTTACAGGAAAACTAAAATTTGATGTAAAATATTTTTGAAGGGAAATCGTTGTTACCAAGGGTTTAATAAAATGACTCCTTGGAGTACAGTAAAAAAATGTAGTTTTACACTGACAAATTTCTATCATGTTCAAGGTCCATTTTTTCAAATCATCAGAAAATTTTTAAAAATTTGATGTAATATTCTTGGTAGGAAAGTCATTGTTACTAAAAACAACTAACTACATAGAGCAGACTGCAGCAAGCAAATTTTTTATTGAACAATTTCTATTCTGATCTCAAAAGATTTCTTTTTTAAAATTCACATATTAAAACCTAAAATTTGACATAAATACTTTTTATGGGAAAGTTGTTACTATACCAAAGGATTAGAGCCGACTATAGGAAGTGAATTTTTCTATTCAACAATTTTCTCTTAAACTAGATTTTATGCAACACTTTTGATGGGAAAGTTGTATCAAAGGGAGAAATAAAATAACGCATTTTACACAAAGCACATTTTTCTATCAACAAAATCTTTTCTTCAAATTTACAGAAAATAAATTTGATGCAACACTTTTGGTTTGGGAAACTATCATAACTAACAGGATTAATAAATTAATTATATATAGCAGACTGCAGCAGGTGTATTTTAACTGTGGGCAATCTCAACAGAGCTAGTCCGTAACCTACTGCTGTGGCTTCCTAGAATAGCACCCATCATATATTAGTTGGTATGATATAAGATACTGCTGCTATAATATTCATTGTGAATTTAAATAGTTCTATATCCACTATAAATAACACAGTTTATTCACATCAAACTTATAAACAGCCCATGTACTTTTAAAATTATTCATAAAATATTTTATTTTTTGTTATGATAATTACAGCAAATGTATGTAAAATGTGCTGGTAGTTCTGCCACTTTGAAGAGCAAGCAAAATTGTTCTGATAATAAAATGCAGACAAAAAATTCAAGATTAATATACCTCCTTCAATGCCGAAAGGATTGTGATTGCAAATCAAAATCACATTTTTTCTTGACGTCAGACGATGTCTTTTGTGTATGGAAGTAAAGAGTAATACCGGGTACGGAAAATGTGAGATTTGATTAGGGTTGATCCAAAGGCCAATATTTGACATAATTCGTACAACTCAAAAACAGCTGGTTTCTATCAAAACTCAACGAACTAATTACATGTAAGTATCAACTAACTGTAACCTGTCCAAGGTTTGTAGAAAAACTGGGTCACTGTAAAATTCATGATAGTCACTCTGAATATTATGTTGTTAGTGGACCGGGTGATAAGTAGGTAGAGTCTAGCAGCGTTACTTTGAGTTGAAAGATATATTTTCCGGCTGAATGAAGAAAAATATTACAGGATACTGTAATTACACAATGTCATGTATGTATACAAGTATGATATAATATGAAAAATCATGTTAAGTCATGGTGATGGTGATGTTAAAATTTTTGTCTCAAACATTTCTAACACTGGAGAATCAATGACTAATACATATAAAATCCTATCTTTTTGTTTTGACATTCAATAGCTGCTATTGTACATAATATAACTGTATATTTATACATACCATGTCAATCTTGGAAATCTAATGACTACAGTATTTTAATATCTAAACAGCCATACAGTGGTAATTGTATTGTTAAGGCTGGTAAACGTACATACATTGATAAAATCTACCGAAGTTTTCCAGGTATTCAGCCATACAGTGGTAACCGTTTTCTTTTGTTTTGTTTTGTTATGGTGGTAAATGTACATACAATCTACTCCAGGTATTCCCACCATACAGTGGTACCATTTCGTTATGGGTGGTATTAATGAAGATACAATGTACCAAAGTTCTCCAGGTATTATTTATTCTACAAGGATTTCTTTCCAGAATCAAAGGTACAATGTACAGATGTGTACATATATGCCAGTTTTATCAGATTTCCTACTACCAGGCTTTCAAGAACCAACTTCCAACAATTCACTAAAGGCTATTCTGTACATAAAAATAAGTTCAATATTCCACATTTCCTCTCTCTCTCTGATTATTTTTCCTCTTTTCTCTCTCTCACGATATCGTTCTAAAACCTTCTCACTAGATTCACTATCATTTATTTATTTATTTGATATATCATTGAAAAAACAACTTGTTCTTACTTTAAAGTTGGTTATATATCCTGTATACAGAGTAGGTAAAATATAATTCAGTTCCCAAGTCATTTTTTACTAGGAGGGTTTCCTCCATCAAAATTACATTAAAAATGTACACAAATCTATGACAGTTTTATCAGATTGTCCACTTTCTGTTACCCAGATTCAAAAGCCTAGGTTAGTGAAACACTGGGTCCTATACTGGGGAAAACTAGCTATTGCTATCTGTATGGTATGTAATTGTCTTTAAATGAAGTTTACATAAATAAATAAAAAATCACAATAAAAGAGTAAGATTTCAATGATTATAAAACAGAAATATAAAAATATAA
This sequence comes from Glandiceps talaboti, assembly GCF_964340395.1. Taxonomy (NCBI): domain Eukaryota; kingdom Metazoa; phylum Hemichordata; class Enteropneusta; family Spengelidae; genus Glandiceps; species Glandiceps talaboti. The sequence continues at coordinate 20,875,333 of NC_135561.1, read as the reverse complement.
TTTTTTCCAAAACATTATCATATTCATAATAGTTTGAAGTGTTAGATAGATATTTCTTTGTACATTCACCCTTGACCTGCCTGCACTAATATTATTTTTTATGTATATGATATGGCAGACAATCAAACATATATACTTTAGTCAGCACTAGTTGTAACTGGTCTGTTAATTAATATTTCAATCAGACAACTAACAACATCTTAAATTACCAATAATTAGACATTGTACACACATCAATTTGGTCTATTTTATCTATAAGTAGTATAGTAATAAGTTGAAGTTGTGATTTATTGCAGTAAACCCATGAATCAATTTGATTGGATATATTACACCATACTATGTGTATTGCAACACATACAAGTTTACCAACAATTGGTCTAAACACTGTTCAGGGTGTACAATATTATAATTAAATCATTACGTCTAACAAAAGAAGTTTAAAAAAACATTCCACTTGCAGCTAGCATTTTAACCTCTCTATCGTTAAGTTATTATTATTTTTAAAGTCAATTTCTATAGATTGATAATTATAATATAGTATGATACTGTAAATATTAAGAACAAAATAAAATATGTATAAATATACTTGAAGAAAGAAATTAGAAATAAAATGAAGCCACTATTCAATGTACATTTCCATACATTAATAACATTATTTACAGGGTAAAAAATTGAGAACTAAATAAAAATGTATATATATGCAGCCAGTTAAAAACGACAGAAATGAAATCAATTTTCAAAATAAATTTCAAGAAATGAACTATGCATACAGATATGGACACAGATGAAAAATGTAAACAGAAATGAAATTATAAGACTGCACTGAAATTAAATCATTTTTGTACGACTGATACATTTCAACGTCAATTTATATAAAAGTTCATTCATAGTAACATTATTAATATTATATACTTAACGGATGGACAACAAGAAGAAAAATAGATGAAATTAAAATTATATGAGAGGCATGACTTTCTAAGGTGATGACAGTTTCCAGTCAATTTAAATAAATTAATAAGTGATTCAAAATACGAGTGACACTGTGAACATCAATAAAATAAAAATATATATTAAATGTACCCATCAAAGAAAATATATTGAATTAGAAATAATCTTATTTTGTATGAGTGATAGGACTTGATATGCTGGTTATAGTTTTCTGTCAAATTAATGAATTAATATTAATACCACAACACTGACAAAAATAAAGAAAAAAAAAAGAATTATAAATAAATTATTTTCATATAAGTGGCTACATTTGGTATGCTGGTGATAGTTTTAAAAGTCAATTACAATAAATTAATATTATTATTAATATTACAACTCTGTGAATATCAACAACACAAAAAATACAAAAAAAGAAAAAGATTGAATTGAAATAAATTAAAAGTTAATTATTTTTGTATGCGTGGCTACACTTGGTATGATGGTGATAGTTTTCAAAGTCAATTTCAACAAATTTATCAACATTGAGGATATGGACAATAAAATAAAATAGAGAGAGATAAAAAAAAAGGTTTAAAATTGAAATGATTGGTTATATACCTGAGAAGATTTGATATGTTGGTGACAGTTCTGATATCAGATGAAGTTAAAGTACTCTATAATCTAGAATATTGAAATATTATCCTTACCCTCAATCCTCCTCTACGCCAAGCATGTCTGTTATCAATGTCCATACTAACGGTCATCAGTGTGTTTTGTAGGAAAACTAACAACATCCCGATACATCAAACTCTTCTCTACTGTCTACATTCTATGGTGCTAGCACTGATGTCAAACCTAAATGGAATCTCTTCAGAAGTCATCAATCCGTACAGTGTACCATCACCCAACAACCTAGTACACAATATTGGGCTATTATAGTAACCTACACTACACAATCTTCCTGTTTGTGTAGCACAACCGATTAATCTCATATCAACCCCTAGCTTCCTCAAATTAACTCTCTGTTTATAACCATATTTCTGAAGAGTTAAGGAGCCCTCTCTGCATCATCAGGATCACCTGGAAATCTACCCTACTGTTAAAAGGGCACTCCATCTCACTTACTGTGAGTCAGGTTTATGGTCGATTTAAGCTGCACTTAAAGTCTTTTCCTGGAGAGAAAAATACACGGCATTTCATTTGCTTTTCTTTTCGTCAAAGGTTCACAGAGGGTGGCTCAATTTCAAACCAAAGACTTGTGAGTGATGCGTTACTACAATAAGACGCTACTTGGTTGCTTGTTTTAGCTGTACAGTCTATTTGTAGCCTACAGCTTTGTAAATATCATGGGGTAAACATGTACACCTGCTCAATCATTTTCAGCCTCTTATTCAATCAATCATTTTCATTCTCATAAAGAGTCATATTAGATAACATTTCAGATATTGAAAATGTGAAAAGTGGAAGTCATTCTAGTCCGACATGGAACACTTTGACATCTATGAACATGAAGACTGGCTCAATTTACTAAATTTTTACTGTATTTCACGTCTACTGTGCTTCTTGTTCTTTAATATCTGTTCTCTTTAGTTTATAGTTACTCTTACTAGTTCCTGACAACCGTGTTCTGATTTTACACTACATATTTACGTTATCTTCACACATTACGTCTAGTGAATGTCATTACTCTTGGCGTTAAAGTTGTTTATAGTTAGTCTACACGTAGTTCCCGATGACCATGTTCCGATTTTATACTACGTTATCTTCACAGTGTAGTGTAAAACCAGAACACGGTTGTCAGGAACTAGACTAACTATAACCACATTTAACGCCTAGAGTAACGACACTGACTAGACGTAATGTGTGAAGATAACATGGTGTAAAATCGGAACATGGTTTTCAAGAACTAGACTAGTTTATAGTTCAAGTGACCACCTTCCTGGCACCATTTTCCTATAATTATTATAATGAATTTTAATAAAGTAGGCCTAATGTGTAACTATACCACCAAATTTCCTACTTCCTTAGTACTACCAAGAGAGCTCAGAGTTCTTATATGATATCCTACTGTGGTATTATTACATAATTTATATACCAGTGATTACTTGCACAGGTGCACACACATACCTAGTGGTATTATTACATACACCTAGTGGTATTTTGTAAGCTTATACCTGATAATAGTAGGCTGGTAGACACTTTATGAGTCGCTATATACATGTATTACAGTTTTTTAGTTACTTCATAAATACTCATTTTAATATTACAAACAGTGTGCGAAATTAACGCCGGTCCTTCGGCCCGAGACCAACAGATTTCCGTTTGGACCGACAGTTTTTCAGAATTACAACAACGTATCGGTCCTTATGACCGACTGAAATTTGGAGTAAATAATAACATTTATTCAAAGATATATCCAATTTCACCTACATGAATTTGATCTTGTGTTACCTATTTTACTCTCGACATCATCTCGTTCAAGTCAAGCGACACAGAGCTAGCTCGCTACGTGTTATTGTCAATATTGATATCATGTCTACATATCATATGACGTAGCATACAGCATTTACTTTATGAAATTATGTTAGCAAACACATGATTGACCGAATTTCTCCAATTATTTGTGTCTTGACTAATCAGAACGTCTTAGACATTCAGACCCATTTTGCGCATTCAGCTCATGCGTCTTTTCCCACCATGATATAGTAATTGTTGTAAAGTTTACTGTTCTAAGTGTATGAAACTTTTAACGTGTTTGAGATAGTTCCACGTTGTATTTATAAAGTATGTGGCGATATTTAGAAGGCAGCAATGAGCTTCCGAAGAAGAAGACGAATTTAAACAGACACTGTTTTTTAAAGGCTGGTATTAAAGCCGGTAAATATTGGCGGGTTTCCCGATCAATTTACCAGAGTTCCCCATGTGTGTGGCCACGATCAAAACAAACTGACGGAAAACATATAAACTACTCTGAAAATGACGTTTTAACTAATAAAGAAGGCAGGTACACTTCGTAAAATATCTTCAGTACGATAGCTTTAAAAAAAAAACAGTAAGAAAAATGCGTAGTCTGATTGCTTTCAATTTGATTCATGTGATAATATATATTACTTGGTAGTGAATCAAAATTTACTTCCAAGTTATTTAATATTTGTTGACTCTGTGAGTGGAAATTTTATGAAATAATAGCGGATAGTTCGTTGTACTCTCTTTTACTTTAGTATATCTAAAGATATGTTGTATCATATTAAAGTTCAAAATCATTTAATCTGTAAATGGAGGGTATATAAATATAGGTCGTGAACGTGAACTGCATTGAGTATGGACCAGCAGTTTTCCTTAAGGACCACCAACATTTGCTACATGTCGGTCCTTATGACCAGTAGTCATTTTCCCTTAAGTTCACACACTGATTACAAATATGGATATGTTTACATATATCGCGAAACAAGGTGACACGAATGTCTCATATAACATGTCATCATTGTACAAAGTTTGAAAGAAATTGGATATTGCATGTCTGAGAAATAATGTATTACGGACAGACGAATGGAGGGAGTCCATTGTAATAATCCTGTCTTTAGGGGACTACATACATTGTAATTAAAAAGCTTCACAAGAATGACTTAAAAGTATTTTGTTCAAAATAGGTACTAATAAAACTATAGCTATTCCCAGACTTATTGAAAATCATTTTAAACATGTTTGCCAACATCTTGTCGCCATTGTCAGGGGATACTGCTATATTTGGGATTATTTTCAATAATTTTCTGATTCTGTGAGTAGGAAAATTTTATGTTAAACTTAAATATGAGTCAAAAACTATAAATTCTTGTTTTTCAATAGCGAATGCTTACTGCCTAAATGCTCTAATTCATATTTAACAAACATTAACATTTAACATTTTACTCAGTTTCTCTTAATATATAGGTCATACATAATCATTCACTGTTTTTGCTAAGGGCATTAAGTAGGTAAAATCTACCAGGGTTCCCATGTCATATTCCCAGGGTTTCCCAAACAAAATTATGATAGATTCTATGGATAATACTACATTTTTACCCTTTTCTGTTACCGAGTAACAAAAACACTGGTAATGCAGTAATGACAATTTTTTCTAAGACATGACTGACTGACTGACATTAACCGTAACATTATAGATTTAAAAAAAAAAAACTTATACCATGCACGAGCCAAGTTGAACAAAAATATGGAATATATACTCTAGTCGTTCTATGTCATGACAACGCCTGTCAATGTCACTGGTTTTGCTGTGTTTGAAATATTATGAGTCAAAATGTTCAAAATTGCCATGATTTTCCCCAATTTTTCTATGATATTACTGGTGCTGATATAAATTTTCCTTGGCTGAACAACAAAAAATATTGGAGAATAACATCTAATTATATCTTCAGTAAAAATTACAGGATATGGCTATAAAATTCAATAGTATTTTGATTATGAAAGACATATTTAGTAAAATTTAATCGTACAAGAATAAATACGCACGTGACAATTCAACTGTCAAAATGTATTATAATGACGAGATAGTGAGGACAAAACCTTTCAAGAAATTTCAATGTCAAATTTCAATTCTATACCATTTTGTAATTCCAAGCTGTTCTCAAGTGATCAAAGGGGATTTCCTTACATATGGCATGTACCTAATGGACTGGGAATTGAATATTGATTTGGTGAACAGTTGTAGATAGCATATGCTGGGTAGTAGGATAAAACAGGATTTATGTAACAAATGTAGTATATTCATTTTGAGTCATAGTTCACCGAGTTCAATATTAATCATCGACTCCAACTTCCAAGTGCTAGTGAACATTGTTTTCTTTGGATGTTTGGCTATAGATAAATTTATTAGATAGATAGATGGAAGCAATTTTTTTAAAAACCGACATGTGTCATACATTGGTCAAGTGATGTGGGAATTATGACTATTATCGTCTCACTTCACATTTAGCACATAACCCTAACATATTTTGACTTTAATGTTAATGAAGCTTTGGCCTGAAAACTGGCAGAAATTTCTTATTAGCCGATATAGCATCACCATGTGATTAGAACCGATGAGGAGAGTGGAGCAGTACAATGTATTTAACATGATTACCATGCACAGATATCATAAATGTCAAAGTGTCTAATTTTGAATACATTAGTCATTAGGGAAATGCTAGGTGTGAGGGGAGATGATAGTCAAAATCCCTACAAGACTTGACATATTAGGCTACATCACATGATTCTATGAATCTCAATGCCAGTCTAAGACTATGTACATGTAACAGGACTATGTAAGAGGGCTATGTTGCATGATTGCTATTATATTACCTATCTGTGGAACTTTCAAGGGTCATCCCATTCAAGTCATCACTCAAAGGACTGAACACTTGAAGCTGAAACTACAGACTGTAATCCATAGATTTATCTACCAAGTACAAGTACATGGCAACCTAATTTTGAGTCTATAAGTGTCATAGTGGTCAATATTAATAATTGATTCTCAGATTTCCTCCCTGTTTTGGGCTATTTTATTCCATGGTTCTATTTTAGCATGTCACAGAAATATATTCAACATATTGAATTACTGTACATTGCCATATCGTATGTTAATGACATATTTAGACAAATAGTCATTTTGAGTTAGTGTGACCCTTTTCATTTTTATATGTACCATCATAATAATAATAACAATGATGTGTCAGTTGGTCAGTTAAAATTAAAGAATTTTTTCAAAAAAGTGTGTGTACATGTTGGTGATGCTTTCAGTCAACAGTATTGATGCCTTAAAATAGAAATAACTATTAAATGCAGAAGAAAACTATGAACCAAAAGATCATGCCTTTTTATAGTGCTAGGATATTTTCGCCCATATACATATTTTACCATCAGTTACATTTCTTTGCTAATACTGTCATAGACATCACTGATTTTGTTACCATTTTGTTGAATGAGAGGAATATAGGGATCAGAATCATAAAACTTAAAAGGGGGGGCCATCATTACAGGGCTCAAAATTAACGGTAATCCTCTGTCCACAGACTACCAATTCTTGTCATGGTATGAGGTAAAATTACCTGTACATGTACATCGATCTACTTGATTTATTTTGAACCTCTGGTATGAGGTAGAATTACCTGTACATCAATCTGAAAAATTACCTGTACATTGATTTATTTTGAACCTTTGGTATGAGGTAAAATTACCTGTTTATCAATCTACTTGTTATATTTTGTACCTCCGGCATGAGGTAAAATTACCTGTACATCGATCTACTTGTTATATTTTGAACCTCCGGCATGAGGTAAAATTACCTGTACATTGATTTATTTTGAACCTCTGGTATGAGGTAAAATTACCTGTACATCGATCTACTTGATTTATTTTGAACCTCTGGTATGAGGTAAAATTACCTGTACATTGATCTACTTGTTATATTTTGAACCTCTGGTATGAGGTAAAATTACCTGTACATCGATCTACTTGTTATATTTTGAACCTCTGGTATGAGGTAAAATTACCTGTACATCGATCTACTTGTTATATTTTGAACCTCTGGTATGAGGTAAAATTACCTGTACATCGATCTACTTGTTATATTTTGAACCTCTGGTATGAGGTAAAATTACCTGTACATCGATCTACTTGGTTATATTTTGAACCTCTGCTATGAGGTAAAATTACCTGTACATCGATCTACTTGATTTATTTTGAACCTTTGGTATGAGGTAAAATCACCTCTATTTGTTATTGAACCTCTGGTATGAGGTAAAATTACCTATACTGAGAATTTCTATTTCTTAAATGTGTCTACATTTAGAAATTACTAAATGAATTCATGTCATACCTAAATTTCTTGTTTCTGAACTTTCTCACATTTACATGACTCTATTTTGTACCATGTCGCTATGAGTTGTTAAGGTGTGTGAGAGAGAGAGAGAGAGAGAGAGAGAGAGAGAGAGAGAGAGAGAGAGAGAGAGAGAGAGAGAGAGAGAGAGAGAGAGAGAGAGAGAGAGAGAGAGAGAGAGAGAGAGAGAAACATAAACATACAAAGAAGACAGATCTTGAGAGGGAGTTGGGGAACCAAACAAACAAACAAATGGAAACAAGAACAAACAATGAGAACAAGACAGACTGACAAATGGAGGGACTGACAGGCAGAGAATGCTGACAAACATGAACAGATGGACTGAGACTGAAAGTATGAAAAAGAGAAAGAAATTAATATACCTGACACTTTAATAATACATACATGTAGCAATATTGCATAAAGACTGCCTGTTACATGTATTGATAGTATGGTCTATTACACACATAATAATACAGTACATTATTAATATCAATATTTTAGTAATTGAATAATACAATACTATTCACACTGAAACACCAGACGGAACAATTCACACTGCCTACAGAAATATCTAGACATATTTTCCAATTGTACTTTATTCTGAGTTATTATAGTTTATCCATGTTCAAATTATTGTCGACATGCTTGTCAGGAAAGAAATCCACGCGTAAAAATTGGTAAAGTGGTTTTGCTTGGGGCAGTAATTTTTAACATGTTCTACTGAAGTCCTTAGAGCACTCTATCAGACCACATACCGTAAGGTTCTATTGTAGCCTTCAGTGTGGTGAGATAGTTTGAGATAAATCAAATATTTCTGTTTATCTTGGGTTCATATACATGTACACTGCAGTTCAGAATTAATGATTATAAATCATAATTTGCATCAATATAAATATGGAATATTGTTGATAAATGCTTGTACGCTTAATTATGTGCATATTTGTATGTTTGTTAAGTCATTCCTCCATAGAATCGTTCTACACAAGTACACTTTCGTGTTACAATTTTAGAGGTGAAGAAAGGAGAAACTGATTTTATTCTAGCTGTGCTTCTTTCTGCTTTAGTAAGCAAGAAAATTTCTTTTCACCAATCCTCCAGTGTCTCTTTAAAACAGAGTTATAAAATTTGGCAAATTTGACTAGAAAAGGCCTGCTGTACATGTACACTGGCAATCACGGTAGATGCACAACTATTATAAAATCTGTCTTAAATGTAGCATATGTAGCATGTACATTGTACAACACAAAAACTATCATACAGTGCAACTCAAAAGTGTTATGTTTCAGAAAAACATGTAACATATTATTTCAAAATGAACTGTTGTCAGACAATCAAAATAAAGATACTAGTTTCTATGGAAACTTGGTTTGATATCAGAACCATTAAAAAATAGGAGTAATACAAATAGTGCCATCTGTGGCAAAAGTAAGTTAAAATGCTAATGTACTATAGATGCAAATCAATCTACTGACTGACTGATTGACTGACTGACTGACTAAGTGGCTGACTGACAAACTGAGTAAGTCAGTGAGTGAGTGGGTGAGTGGGTGGGTGGGTGGGTGGGTGAGTGGGTGGGTGGGTGGGTGAGTGAGTGAGTGAGTGAGTGAGTGAGTGGGTGGGTGGGTGGGTGGGTGGGTGAGTGAGTGAGTGAGTGAGTGAGTGAGTGAGTGAGTGAGTGAGTGAGTGAGTTAATGACTAAGTGAGCTAGTGACTGACTGACCAACCAACCAACCAACCAACTTTTCAGATGTTATCAAAAATTTCTTAACAAAGATCAGTCAGCTGATTTCTACATTATCGCTAACCAAACTGTCAACAGTTGTCATTGACAACATTATCTCTAAACACCCATTTTAAGAAGCATGAGTAGGTATCTGTACATATATACAATATCATCTCATTTCATGCATTTGACTGCAGAGTAAGCTCACAAAATCAGCACATGAATTTGAGAATTGTTGTTAATAGTTTGTGATATGTCCCAAGTAATCAGTGCCGATGAGTTGAATGTAACAAAATGCCAATTGGAGTACCACAATACATTTGTACAACTGAAGTGTCATACATATGAAGCCGCTTTTATTTGTCACTAGAGGGCGATGTTTCTTTTCAAAGCTACCAAATAATTCCATGTTGTGTTTGAAATTCAGTATAACAAATGAAACATTCTTGAAGAATGTCAGTTTGGAAAAGCAAAATCACCGTACAAAGATAGAGAATACTGCTTTTTAAAGCTCCTTATCACTGAAAAAAGAATATTTTCTCACACCTTCGATTAGAAGATATTTTTTTTCACAAGTCTCAAATGAAACCTAGAGGAGAAGGATCAAGGAGGGGTAAGAATTTAACGTAAACACTAACTGTGATTAAAATATAATTTATTGTGAATCTTTACATGTAACATACAACTATTCATTTCTGGTAGCTGACCAGTGCAAGTCATTGGTTGGCCCAAACAATGTTAACGTACATGTAACCATGACAACTCATGATCATTATGATTTAATCAATTGCATATTTATCAGCAAACTGTACATTTTATTGTGTTTTGTGTTAAAATTAAGTTACAAAATTGTGCCGTACTTTGTGATCAAAATATATGTACTATTTACTATTTTTACAGCAGTGATATGGGGGTGGGGGTGGGGGGGGGAGTTGTAAAATGTGTATAAAAAAAGAAGAAAAAAAAGGTTTATTGTACGTACAATAACAAAGATTGTAAACATGTATCAGTCTTTTACAATGTATTTAGTTACAAACACAGACTTAGACAATGTTGTTTCATATTGACTTTTCAAGTAGGAAGCCATGATAAAATTGTTTTATAAATTAAAAAATCCAAAATTAATACCCAATCCTCATCCACATGGTCACTTTAAGACTATGTCTGCAAGAAAATACATTTAATTTATGTGTGAATGGTGACAATAAACTGACATATTTCAGCTACCTCAATTACACCTTATATTAGTCTGGTACATGCATAAATTATGTTATTGCTAGAAATACACCTAGAACACTGTGAACATATCCACCTCTACTATTTATCATCTGTTTTTCTGTCAAGTGTTAAACAAAGTCCCTCTCTAATTAAACTTTAGTAAAATAAACCTACACTTGCAATGACACACTGTCTATAGAAATAAGATTAAGGAGAAATATTCACAAGGCAAAACTGACATTGATTGATTAATACACATATCACTACAATATACATGACAAACAGAAATACTTCAATGTATGACATATGACAACTCAACAACTGCACCTATACATGTCACCAACATTTGACAAATTGACAAACTCTTCCACAATGCGTGCTACATTTGACAAATCAAATATGTCTACAATATACATGTACAACATTTGACAAGCAGACAATCTGACATTACTGACATACTTCCTGTGTTTAATTGAATTTTTTACACACATCTGCCACTGTGGAATGAAGGAATTCTATTTGAAGTGACAGACGTTGACAGATATTACTTAATTCTATAATTTACTTTGCTATTTCCTATGTTATTAATAAAGATTTGATAAAATGTTCTGACATGACTTGAATTTTATCATATCAGCTGCTACAATGTAACCAATACAACAAAACCAATCTATGCTTACATCTATATTATTCCCAAATATTTTTCACCATTCAGTATTATGAGTGACATAAGGGGTCCCTTGTCATATTGAGTAGTGACATAAGGGGCCTTGTCATATTGAGTAGTGACAAAAGGAAGGTGATGACTACTTTCTAGCTGAATAAGGACATATTGGGGAAGAATGTCATTTTACTTTCGACAATTTGCATGCTTATATCCGGAAAAAATTACCCAAATAATGGTAATTTTAATATCTTGACTCATTTCAAGCACTGAAGAACCAATGATGTAGATGTAAATAAATATAAATAAATATGTGTTGTCATGAGGTAGACAACCACTTACTTATGAATTTTCTGTTTGAACATGTACAATTTGGTTTGTGTGTGTGTGTGTGTGTGTGTGTGTGGTATAAAATGTTGCAATGGTGCATTACAATAAAAGTGCCAATGGCATTGTAGCACAACTGTCTACAGTAAACTGTAATTTTCTGTAATGATTATGTGGTCTTGTTACTAGGCATATTTGCACACATTTTTGAAGATACATTCCCATCCACTGTGTTATATCTGCGATATACACCTTCATTTAATGTTACTATGGGCATGGTCTTGTTGCTAGGCATACCTACATACAATTTTGCAATGTTTATTCATTTACCTTCCTGTCACTGGTGTTATTTTGGCATTATGCATCATTATTTGCCTGTTGCTATGGGCATAATCATGTTTCTAAGGTCATTTACATATTTTAAAATAATGTTTATTCAATTACCTACCCATCTGTGTTGTTATATATTTGTAAACAAGCGACCTATCGGTCAGAATAGCTCCGCTGTTTTTTTTTTAATTTTATTTTTTATTTTGGTGACATGTAGAAGTGGTTCAGTTCTTCAGCTCTTTACTACTAGTATGCAGTTTTGTTTTAGCGATGCAATAAAGTGGTTAGTGGTTTCATATGTCTCACTATAAAACACATTTTACACAGAAGTTGGTAATGTATTGTACTTTTATACCATAGTCACCATTTTATAACAAAAATCTAGTTATGAAAAATTGCACAAAATCTCAGAAAAAAATGACTGGGAAATGCACACAAGAAAAAGAAAAAAAAGAAGATTTTGAGGTTGGCTATAAATAATTCCAGTGTCTTACAGCTTTAACCCTGGAAAATTTTAATGATGAATGAAATAAACTAGGGATCTAAAATAATTTTGAGGCAATTTGAATTTCAATTTTCTAACAAATTTACCAAGTCAACAACATTGAACTTGTACTAGTTGTAGTAGATATATATATAGGGAAGAAATGTATTAATCGCCATCTTAGTTTCCGTACGGCGACAATCCCCAAGTACCTGAAAGAGAGTCATTCTCAGCCATTGACAGGGTTCGACACTGGAGTAAAAAAGTCACTATCCCACAGGACTAGTAAAATTGATAACGTAGTAGTCCTGCAAAAAATCTGGAGGTCCTATCTTTAAGTGCTTTCGCTTGTTCACTTAGGCTCTTCATCTCTCTTAGTTTTTGCTCAACTTCTAATTCACATTTCCAAACCCCATATTTATTTCAAACCGTGTGTTGTAATTGAACTGTCTATTTCTTTGTAGTTGTTTGTGCATCATCAACTCATTACTGTAATGTTATTCTCTTTTTTATGTTTTGGAGCTTCTTCTCTTTTTTGTTGCTTTCTGTGAGTAGTTTGTCTTAATTGGGGGGGGGGGGGGGGTAATAAGATGTTATGTGGTCTTATTTCTAGCTCATAACATTTCTGGTACACATTGATCTAACTATTGCATTTTTAAAAGACAAAAAATTACCTTCCCATGGAGCAAGTCTTTATAGTGTTGTCCTTAGTGCATATTAGAATGTATTTACAACATAAAAATAAATAAATTTGAAGGTTACCAGCAGTTACAGCAAAATTTTGTTACTAATTACATGTACAAGTCACTTCGTCTATTTTCGTGTCTATGTACTTCCGGGTTGACATAAATACAGTCGGCCCTATAATTACTAAGAAATGACAAAACCGTTCGCAAAATAAAGTTCAGGATTTTAATTTTTCAAACTGAATATCAATATCCACTACACATTCAATAACTGGTTTCGCGTATTTAGAAATGTGCCCCAAAACATGAACACGGAACACGGAACACGGAATCGTACCGTGTCAGTGTTACTAACTAAGTTAGCAGTTTCATTGTAGGCTGTAAGTTGTACCGGTAAAAAAACGATCATCACATCATGTAGGAAGTACAAAAACATAGAACACGTTGTTTTCTTGCTGAATAAACTCACTGAAATAACAACACGGTCAAATCGCGTCTTCGATTTTGACAGCCACCATTGTTATGATTGAGCTTCACTTACTTCCGTTGAACGTGGCCAGTACAGTGTAGAGGCCAGCCTTACCCTTATTATACACAAATCATCGTACAACTAATTTTATTGGCTATAATATTAGCTACATTTGAAAGGTCTCACTTGATTGGCTCATCCTTCGCTATTCCCGTTTTCAAGAGACACCCCGCCAGAATAAAGTGCCACGTAGTACAGCAATGGCGCGAGATCGCCTGTTGGGCGACTTTCCCACCGGGTGTGCTTTTCGAAAACTACACAACACATGCTTTTATGACACGGAATCATAGAAAATCTACCCCGTTTCCAAACTAATCGTAATTTTATCGCGAATAGACAACCGGAGTTGGTCAAAATAGCAAATTAAAAATCAAATGAATTTTACTATGACCGTGAATTCATCATATAGCCGGTGGTTTGAATTCTGAGCTCCCTACTAATATACCTATCACAGAAAGTTACTCGACTCGCGGGATAGCAGACTGCAGCGTGCAGGGGGGGGACGATACCTACCACGTGATATGGTTTGACCCCTAGAACAATAGAGCGTGACCCCGCTGCACTACAACTTAGTACAAGCGAGTATTTCCCGTTTTTCAATGAATTTTGAGTGTATATGTAAATAATTTCTCAAGATAAATTCCACATTTGTTGTAAAGCTATAAAGCATCATCCCAAACTGCTTAAATAATATCAAAAACGTCCAGTTGTGAAATTATTTATGTTCGAATGCAGGAGACAGGTCAAACTACTTAGTCAGAGCTTTCGACGAACGCTATTTTCCGATGGTTTTTTCACAGAAGAACACCATGTATTCAATGAAAAAAAATCAACATTTATACATTTTGATTCATGATATTTACGTTATATCTTGCCACCACTAAATGCTCCACGAATAATGACTATACGGCAGCGTCAAAGACTAGTCGAAACTGTCTTAATTTCAAGATGGCGACGCACGCCTCGTCATATTCCTATAAGGGGTGGACCATTTGATATCCTGGGGGGGGGGGCTTGGAAGATTTCGGGGGGAAAAAAGATGCCAAGTGGAAAAAAAATCCGGATATGAGTGGGTGATGGAAAAAAAAAAGATGGACCACTGCTTCTAGAAAAAAAAATATCTTGATAGGGAAATGATGCACAGGTTTGAGTATACTGTTCAACCTGCTCGTACCTCTCCAACCAGGACACTTGTCAAATCATGACAAACAGTTTCAAACACGTCAGGGACCAGTCAGTTTCGTTAGCCTGTGGTACATATATATATTTGTTCTTGTCTCTGTTTCTTGCATGAATGGT
Source organism: Glandiceps talaboti (assembly GCF_964340395.1). Taxonomy (NCBI): domain Eukaryota; kingdom Metazoa; phylum Hemichordata; class Enteropneusta; family Spengelidae; genus Glandiceps; species Glandiceps talaboti. The sequence goes on along the minus strand of NC_135561.1, from coordinate 20,860,290 downwards.
TTAAATATTACTTCATGTAAGGGTTCAAACATAACTATACATACAATTATACATATAATACATGTATTACCTAGCTACCACACTAGTTATATGTAATTTTTTGGCTGTTTCACAATCAGTGCTTCACTTATCTTGCACTTTGGGGCAAAAGTGAACTTGACTGTTTTGTAACAGTAATCTTCATACTATTACTATCACTATTGGATAGTTTATAAAAGAACTTAATTATTGTCTGAAAGTGTCTGTGAATGGCCTAAACATTGCCTTTAGAAGTAAAAATCCTCCAGGGCCCTAGAACCCCCCCCCCCCCCATTCACACACACACACACACACACAAGAGGTACACATATTCCAGTCTCAAAGCTCTTCCTCTACAGCTTACTGTCAGATGCTATGAAACTTTATTCATGGGGTCAGTGACTTTTTGTTGGCCCAATGGAAAATAACACTGACACCCCCCATCCCCCCAAGCTGGAGAAACTGACCGGTCTATCTAAATGTCTGAGCTCACCAATCAAGTTTCCGATTTGTATTTTCAGTGTGTCATCATACCATGACATAAAAACTGTCAATGATGTTTATTTAATTGAACATCAAATATGTATGAAATATGTAGTTTTCTAAATAAAATCTGTGTGTGATAGAACAGCATCTTTTTACTCTCTGTATTACCCTGTGTGAAAACCAAACAGAAAATTGTGGCAACAAATGTAGGCGTTCAACGTTGACGTAAAAAAAAATCCGGATATCTCAAAGAAGCAAAGAAAAAAAAAGTTGCCAGCATAGGCGAAGGAGAAAAAAAATAATTCTCAGGCAAGCAGGTGGGGAAAAAAATAATGACTCTCCACCAATCTTCCAAGCCCCCCCCCCCCCCAGGATATCGAATGGTCTACCCCTAATGTAACGTTGTACTAGTAATAGTACCATACACTTTCGAACAAACCACTTTGACAGAAATGCTGTTATAAATACAAAAAAAAACCACCGTAAATCTCACATTTTTATTTTATTTTATATAATTCATTTTTTCGTGTCATTGTCGTATAACTAGGGCCACCCTGGATACATTATGCAGCGATCACATATAAAATTTCTTACGGGAGTACTCCTATCCTCACACTCTCTGCAAGAAATGCGTCGAAGGCACAACCAGTTTCATTTCACTGGGAACAGCACGTATCTGAAACAATACACATGTAAAAATGTTAAACAACTACATAGTTTACTTGTCGACACGAGTGAAACTTCATTTTTCAGTAAGTATGGCAAGACAGAGAAAGCAGAAAGAACGTAAACTTATGGGCGTTAGACCGGGTGCGGTACGTTATGCATGCCAGGCGTAGTGCACTGATCATCTGACCTCGAGCTTGCACACTAGCGTACCAGACGTAGACGTCGCTTGCTGGACGTTGAATGTCACAACTATCACAGTCATTAATTATCCATGGACATGTAGGTATCCAACAAATGCTGCCTTGAAGTTGATTCTAGAAAATGGAATATTCATGTGCTTTTTCATTTTGGTAAAAACGCGACCGCGACCTACCGTACCGAACTACAAATACAATGAACTGCAGGCCGCGCCGGCATGTACACGTACGGTACGGTATACACGGTCACGTCGCTGAATACTTTTCGATCTGATTTGGTACCAGTACACATAATAAATTACGATGGCAAAAATAAAGGAAAGACGAATTTAAAACGTATGAAACGTGAAAATGTACGTACCTTGTCAATCTGTTGTCAACAGCGAATTTGTATCCAGCAGTACACAGTGCTAGGGGTAGGCAGGAAGTGCACTCGACAGTGTATCAATACTGAATGAGCTTCATTGCGCTGACGCGATAGGGTGTCACGTGACTGGCATCGTCCCCCCCCTGGCAGCGTGTACGTGCATGTCGAACCCTTGCTATACGTTACAGCATAGACCCTCCTGGTTACAGTGGTAACACTCGTTCATGTTCGATTACCTTTCATAAAGAAAACACAACGAAATGGTTGAAGTGATCTTTTTTTAAATTTCTTTTCATCACAAAAACAAAATCTGTGTGATCAAAAGTGTTGTAAACTAAACCAGAAAGAATTATCGGACTGGCTAAACTTCCCGCTGAACTGGAGTAAGGTCCAAGCATGGAAGTAGAACCCCAAGCATGGAATTCTACTTCTGGCCAGGGGTGCTTACGCATGAAGTGTCGGACGTCACTTACACCGAACGCCCGAAAAGCATTAGAACTCGCTACAACTAACGCATTCGTCGAAACAAGTGGTATACAACCTCAAGTGAACTACTACAGATAGTGAGTTTACCATTGTCATTCTCATACTTTCACCGTATTTTGTATGAACTGGCTGTATTTACAGTGAAAATCGACCACTACGTAGCCGACGCCATTGTTCGGTTTATATACAGTAACTTAAGGGAACTTAAAATGACCTCTCCTACACTATGCTTGATATTACTTACAGTTACTATACTGAAATTGACGTGTGGTAGCAACGAATTGTGCACTGACAAAGCAACCTGTCCTGCTATACTGATTGAACATAATCCGTCCATTGGCTTACTACTAAACTTAAAGAAATGTGTACACATAACATCTTTCGGGAAATCAGGGCACCGGGTTAATCAAACCCTGGCCATTTTAATACTTGCTCTGTCTGGAGACATTCACTCAAATCCTGGTCCATCGACAGCTTATCTGTGTGGATTTTGTGAGGGCAAAGTTGATTGGTCTACCCAAGCATTAACCTGTGACCAATGCTCAGTTTGGTTCCACAAGAGTTGCCTTGAACTGTGTAGTGAAGACTTTCAACAACATGAAACAGAAGGCCCTAGATGTGTATGGATATGTAATCATTGTGACACTTATAATTATAGCCATGACCTATTCCACTCTTATGATCTCGAGACATCTAACATTTACTCTGTACTGAATGCATCTCAAGCAGAGAACCTGGCGACATCACATCTTAGTTCACCAGGCTCAGTCTTTAACCCAGTCTGTGCCAGTAGTCCTGTGCCCAATCTACATAACAAAGAGAGATGTACAAGTAGAAGTAAACGAACTTTCTCCACAACAACCTCAAGTTATTCAGGTAGAGGTAGAAGTACAAGTAGAAGTAAACGAACTTTCTCCACAACAACCTCAAGTTATTCAGACCCTGCATTGCCATCTAAAGGGAACAATTGGCGTTCTCTGATCCTCAATGTAAATGGTCTCCGTAGTAAATCACCACTGCTACAAAACCTGGTTGACTATGTCAAACCAGACGTGATAATAGGTTGTGAGTCAAAACTCTCCAGTAAAGTAGGTAATGCTGAAGTGTTTCCACCCGGGTACTCATCAACAGTCCTGCGAAAGGACCGTACAGACTGGGGAGGTGGAGTCTTCCTTGCATTTAGAGATGGCTTTGTAGTATCACAAGTTGAGGACTCGGACACAGACTGTGAATCGATATGGGCTGAAGTGTCGGTCCCTAAAAAACCCTCATTGCATATATGTTCATTCTACCGTCCACCAGGCGCCGGTCCAAAACCCTTTGAGAACTTAAGTAAAATTACATCTGATATTAATAAAAGAGGTACCAAACATATCATAATAGCTGGTGATATGAATTGTAGTTTTATAGACTGGGAAACAACTTCAGTAATGCAAAACCCACGAGAAGCAAAAGCTCATTCCGCATTGCTTGATCTTATCCATGACCATTCCCTAACGAACACTCAACATGAAGCTACCAGAGAAAAACAAAACTTGGATTTACATCTTACAACACAACCATCGTTAGTGAAATCACAAGTTGTCATACCTGGAGTAAGTGACCATGATGCTATCGTTGTTGACTCTGATATCAGACCAAAATACAACCCTGTACCACCAAGAAAGACTTACTGTTTTAGCAAAGCAAACTGGAGTTGTGCGAAAGAGGCTACTAGAACATTTTGTAAACACTTTCTTTCCACTTGTCAAAGTCGTTCAGTAAATGGAAACTGGATGAATATAAGGGATCATATCATGCTCATGTTGGAGAAATATGTACCATCAAAGATCAAATCATCACGGCGAACCTTACCGTGGATATATAGGGACCTAAAACACCAGATACGCCGCAAACGACGTCTCTACAACAGTGCAAGGAAAACAGGGAATGCCTCACAGTGGAACGCTTTTAAAGCTCTCAGAAAAAAGGTAAATCATGATCTTAAAAGAGCTCATGCCCAGTACATCGAAACAACCCTCCACAATGCCTTGAAGGAAGGAAACAGAAAACCCTTTTGGAGATATGTCAAATCCCAACGTAAAGATTCTGGTGGAGTAGCACCACTAAAAGTGAATGGAACACTATACAGCGAAAGCCATGATAAAGCTGAGATTTTAAATGCTCAGTTCACATCTGTCTTTACCACAGATCGTAAGGATGACATCCCAGAAATGTATGGAGGTCCGTATCCAATAGCAAATGAAATACAAATTACGGAAAGTGGTGTGTATAAACTACTATCTACACTAAATGTATCAAAAGCATCTGGGCCAGACGGTCTCCCAAACTATATCCTGAAGGAGCTTGCTTTAGAACTTACACCAGCAATGACTCGTTTATTCAACCAGTCCTTGTCAAATGGCCAGCTGCCAGATGACTGGAAGAGCGCAAATGTATCACCGATATACAAAAAGGATGACAAACACCTGGCGTCAAATTATAGACCTATATCATTAACATGTGTGTGTGCTAAATTAATGGAACATATCATTGTGTCAAATTTAATGAAACACCTGGAAAAACATCAAATAATAACAGACTTGCAACACGGCTTTCGCCGACGTCGCTCATGTACTACTCAACTACTCCTTACAGTATCTGACTTGGCTAAACACTATGATAATAACACACAGGTTGACATAAATGTATTGGATTTTTCCAAAGCATTTGACGTAGTAAATCATCGTAAGCTGCTGGCCAAACTTCATTTTTATGGTATACACGGGAGTACCCTAGCTTGGATCAAAAGTTTTCTTGAGGGTAGATCTCAACACATCGTAGTAGATGGTATTTCATCAAAACCTGCTCCAGTTCTATCAGGTGTGCCTCAGGGCACAGTACTGGGCCCTGTACTTTTCCTTTGTTATGTAAACGACATCACCGAAAACATTCAATCTCAACTTCGCCTGTTTGCAGATGATGCGCTGTTATATCGACCAATAAGATCTGAGAGAGACCATATCATCCTTCAAAATGACCTGAACCTTCTAGAACATTGGGCTGAAAAATGGGACATGAAATTTAATACATCTAAATGCTATGTGTTGTCCATAAAGCGCCATGGAGCCAAAGCCATTCGTTTTTATACTATGTGCAATACGCTATTGAAATCTGTGAACTCTATCAATTATTTAGGTGTACTTTTCAGCGACAATTTATCATTCTCACCCCATATCACACATATTTGTTCTAAAGCTAGTCGTACTCTTGGATTCCTCATGAGAAACCTTCGCAACTGTCCAACAAAGTTACGCGAAACTGCATACATATCGATGTGTCGTTCTAGCTTAGAATATGCAGCCCCCATTTGGGATCCATACTTAGTTAAGGACATTGTAAGAATTGAAAAGATCCAGCGACGAGGTGCTCGTTTTGTTAAACGAGACTATTCTAGAAGATCCAGTGTAACAAACATGCTACAGAGTTTGAAATGGGAACCATTAGCAGATAGACGACAAAATGCTAGATTAATATTACTATTCCAAATTGTAAATGGGGAAATAGCAATCACTAGAGACACCAGTCTTCTAGCACCAGGTAGAAGAGGCCGTTTTAAGCACCTTGGGTTTAAACACCAAGCATATCAGCACAGTTTCTTTCCTAAAACCATTAGGGACTGGAACTCACTAAGCCCTGATATGAAAGTCTGTCAGGACACTGATACTTTCAAGGCAAATCTACATAAACACTACTACTAGGTTTTTGTATGCACCCCTTCCCCCAGCTGTGATATCCGTAAGGAGATTAGCTGGTATTATATAGATAGATGGTCCAAGCCTCGATAGTACGTGAGCAAATCGTCTCAAACTAGCGATACAACTTTCAAAATATAACTTGACATGTCTTCATTTGTTAGAGTTATACAATTCAAGACGGGTTTTCACTCGAAAGAAACAATTCTGTGAATAATGACATTCTGAACGCAGCGATTTCTCGGACGATGTTAACACTGTAACGTACGGCTGGCAACGACTTGCTTCCGGGTTAGTCCCTCGTACATCCGGGTACTTGAGATTGTCGCCGTACGGAACTACCACATCGGCAATTTTGACGCTGTAATTTTGCCACCAATATTGATCGTACAAAAACAAAACTCCATAAATGAACCACAAAGTATTTTCCCTTTCAAAATGTGGTAATTTTAGAAAGAGTATTATCGTTTTTATTGACGACTGACTCTGTCAAAAATCGTCCCATACACTTCAGTTCACAGGCATTCAAACTTGATCATGAGGGAGGTGCATATACTGGAATGAACCATTCTGTAGGAGGGGTGGATGGAGAATTGGATTTGAAGTTTACAACCCTTTTTCGAACAAATATTTGTCATTTGGGCGCACAATGCGTAGAATTAAGACTATAGCACATATTACATTGCTTGTTTGACGTCAATAGTGTCTTTTGAAAAGTTGCACTTTACCTAAAGTCTCGCGGAGTGATTTCCAATATGGCGTCGGTCATTATACTCATTAACATATTCATTTTTTTTTCAAATTTCAAAAAAAAAATCATAAAAAATAGAAGAGAAGACGTGCTGACTTGAAATTAACAAATCTAAGTAAGGTACCCTCTGTGCATCAACACACCACATATCAAAGCAATCTGACTTAAAGATTATGAGGAGTTGATGAAAATGTCATTTTTGGAAAAAAAATCATAAAAAAATGAAAATGGCACAGATCAACTTGGCATGAACAAATCTGAATAGCCTCCCCCCAGGGAACATGCACACCAAATATCGAAGAATTCCGACTGTCACTTTCGGAGTAGATAGTGAAGATATAAAAGTTTGACGGACACCTATGATTCACTCTACTCTCTATACCTCAATACCCACCTATACCTAAAGCTACGCTTTCAGCTTTCGCTGACAGCGGAGCTAAAAACCCTTTCATTTGATTGTTGCTAAGGGAGTGGTCATGGTCACTAGGGACAATTACGTAAATATGACACTCACTATTTGTAGGCGAACAATTTCAGAATCATAACCAAATTTCATCCCCAGTAGTTTGAGAGGTAAAGTTCAATACCAAAATCACTTGCATCATCAACAAGACAGAGAGACAGACAGGTATTTTATCTTGAACCGATCTATGGTTCAGTTTGAGTTCAAATTAGTTACAGAATGCAAGCAACCTCAAAGAGAGATTAATTGCAGTGTCATTCACATATATTTGTTACATTATGTTAAGTACCCCATAACAATTTTTACTGGTTTAATGAGATCAATAAAACAATTTCTGTACACTCCCATGGCCTAAATATTCTTGCCAGACATTTTACCAAAAAAATCATGGTTTTTTTTAGCCCTAATTTGCCTATTGCTGATGGGATCATCATGTAATTAATTTCACTTGATCTGTACATCCCAAGAAATATCCCTGTGAAATTTCAGCCAAATCAGACAAGTACTTTTAGAATTACAGATTTCTGACCAAAACTACACATTGTTATCCCTAATTTGCATATCACTGATGTGATTATCATATCACGACCAATTCTTAATCTTAACACCCCTAAGAATATTCCTATCAAATTTCAGACTGATACACCCAGTTTTTTTTTTGAGTTTAAGTTTTTTGACCAAAAATGACATTTTTTGACCAAAACCACACAAATTTCCCAACGAGACACCATATAAGTAATGTTCCTACCAAATACCAAGTCAATTGGTCTGGCAGTTTTTGAGTTAATGTCATTCATGCACACACACACACACACACACACACACACACACACACGCACACGCACACACATACACACACGTGCACACACACACGCATGCACACACAGGCACACACACAGACAGACACACACACAGACATTGCACAATGCCTATAGCACTACTGAACTTTATTAGTTCAGTCATGCTAAAAATCTACAGAGAAAATTGATTTATTTTTTAGATCTGAAAATTAAATAGTCAAATATTTATTAAATGTACACTGTCAGGTAATTTGCATAAATGAAAACCATTTAACCTCAAATTTTGCATTTGGTATTGAAATAAGCCTGTATGTCATAATTACTACTGTAACAACGTGTGATGCTTTCAGTTCTCAGTGTGGTAACGGTCAAAGATCAAAGGTTAAAGGTTAAAGCAATAGCAGTAGGAGCTACAAGTAGGCTGATAAAATTGATACATTAAATTGTTACATTAAACATATCAGATTAATAATAAGTCAGTGACAATTTGATACCCATAGCCTTTACTAGATAAATTCAATTTACTCAAAACTTTACGGAAACCACCCCGCTGTTTTCATTCTGACATTGGAATCTCATCAGAGTTTCATCTCATGAAAGTATTTCCTTACAAAACATCTAAAAATACAAATCTACAGTTAAAGTTTCCAGTGTGCCCTCTAATGATAGCCAAATTTTGTTGTTGTGGGTCAGTATGATAAAAAGTGGCATTTCTTTTGAGTCACCACATACATGTAGTAAGAGATAGAGAATACAAATTTTGGTGCATCACTAGAAATTGTGTGCGTCAATGGCACGTCAAATTGGCTTAGAGGGCACACTGAGTTAAACATAAGTCACACTGGGTTTACATTTGTTCAGTCTAAGTGCTTGCTCTGTCATTGAGAATCATGTTTGACCGCAGTGAAAGTATAAGGGAAGTCGGAAATCAGCCACAAAGAATGCACATTGAGTATGACATTGACATCACAAGTATTTGGGTGTTGAAGTAACATCATGCTGGGTTTCAACTTCTAAAACTTTGGGAAATATTCCGATTCGGTGCTCAGTAGAGATTGAACTACCTTTTACCTGTGCCACCCCATGACCTGAACCTGAGAGATGAACTTGTCTGTCGGATACTTCCATAATATGTACTTGCACTGGTTTGCACACATACTACATGTAGTGGTATTAGCACTGCAGTGAAATACCGAAAACATATATTGAATACCTGAATGCAAATTATATGCAAATGAGGATGTGATGGTTCATTCTATATAAAAGCGCGTGATCACGTACCGGTAGTGTCATTTTTACGGAAATTTGTTGTTTGGATAAACATAATGTAATACAATAACAGAACCACATGTCATGTCAGTGTCAGTGTGGGTACTCAGGGGTATTTGCACTAATGCTTGCAGTGTTTTCTGTTGCACTTTCACTCACTATGTTCATGAAAGTACATCCACAGATAACAATGTAAATGACTCATGCAAATACCCCAAGTACGCCACACTTACATTCATGCGTCATGGCGCTCTGTCATAAATTCTCGGTCATATGCTCTACTTATGTTGATGTTCTACTTGTAATTCACAGGCTTTGCTTCACTGGTATTCTTTCATTCTATAGAATTTCTATGGTGCCATATTGAATAAGTCAAATTGAACTGCTTGAAAAAGCCTGTGCTAAACTACATGATTGTATAATATTATGTAGTCCAAGATTCAAAACATTATTGTACTCTACTATGACATTGACATCACAAGTATGCATAGTTAAAGTGAACTGAACTGACATCATGCTGGGTTCAAACTTCTAAAACTTTGTAAAATGTTCATGCTCAGTAGAGATACATCAACATGCTTTCTCTACGTATCTTTTCAATCACTACGATCACACTGACAACCTTGCTGAGAATTGGTTTATATATAAAAAGAATAATGCCAATGGCATTGACACGACTGGATACACTTTAATTCATTTACAAAGTACATTGACATCACTCAGTTCGTCATCTAAATTGTACAAGATAACATTGATCACATCATCTTGTTTTGAATAATTCATCATCTACACACCCCTAGGATCATCACTACCACCTCATTTACAAGTCAACCATAGTTAAATCATGCTTACAGCTAAATTAAATCTAGGAATATCAATAGTTTAAGGATGCTGAACTTGACACTAACCTTGATAGCTACAACTTAGTTTGATCAAATGCTTGTTGCTCAGTTCGTAGAAATAATTTTTGCTACTGAACACGTTTTATATAATGATTGACATGGATATAACATCTTTAGCATTGGTCTTTTTGAGTCAAGTCACCCTATTGTGTCATTTATTACTGACATGATCACTTCCATATTTGTATACCTTTGATGTGACTTACATATTTGTAACAGAATTTGCATAATTTTTATGTGTATAATTTTACACATTTGTATTACATGTATAATTGATAGATTTACATTTGCATATTTGTAGTGATTTTGATATTAGAAACATCAGTTGCATATACTTGGAATATATAATTATTTTGTATATTTATCTACATCCATCATACTGTCACCCCTCTGACATAGTGCACTGGCCTCAGACAGTTAAGCTGTACTTTGCTAATAGCATGTTTGACATTGTCTCTTTTGGAATCACAGGTTATCTTGTCTCTAGAAGACATATACCACTTCATTTAAAGTCACTTAAAATTTAATCTCTACATATATGTAACTTTACTGTTGGCTACTAAAGTTTAAGTATAAACATATAATGTGGAGTTTTATTTCTGGATGGGGAGCAAGACTGCTTAGATTTTGTTTTTAAAAACATTTACTGATTGTTTATCATACTGGTACACATGTGAGATAAGTATGTACCAGTGATTTCTTGCCTTGGTGCACATACATTGGGTATTTGCACTTATTAGATGAACAATACATAGTCATGACTATTTTGCTGAAGGAAATAAGCACTTAGGAGTCATGCATATTCAATGTTCATCTAATATATATTCATGACCCATGAGGCAAACACTGTAAGTGTATCACTGAAAGAACAATCATGGTTTTAAAAATAACATTTGAATTTGGAAACAATTGTTCTAAAACAATTGTTCTAAAACAATTTCACGACAACCTAACACAGTCCTATTAACTTAAGAAGATGTACATATCTATGTTAATAGAGCTGAGGGGTCGGGATGGAGGTGGGGATGGGTGAAGAGACACCTTGTCAGTTAATGAAGCTGAGGGGTGGGGATGGAGATGGGGATAGGGTAATGAGACACCTTGTCAGTTAATGAAGCTGAGAGGTGGGGATGGAGGTGGGGATGGGGTGAAGAGAGACAACTTGCCAGTTCATTAACTTAGTAAGTATCAGAAGACTACACCACAATTTTTGCAACAACCTGACCAAATCCCTAATTATTAATGTATCTACTTGCAAGTTAATAAAGTCTGAAGGAAAATAAAGTCTTTAGCATGCTTAGGACATGTTGATGGTTCATTAGCTAAAGATGTAATGCTACAGTGTATCAGAATACATGTATCAACTTTCACTCAGCTGGAAACATTGTTACAACACAAGTTTCAACCAGATGGAAGATAATTAGTACAACACAAAGATATGACAATTTTTTTTAATGAACATTAGCACTAGCAGTCACAAGAAAAATTTTTTGTGTGTACGTTGTATGTTATTTGCCAAATACCATTCCATATCTTGCTGCGAGAGGTCTTTTTTCCGGTATGACCTTGAGTAGCAAGAAGTAGAACAGTATTTTGTAAATAACATACTTATATGTCACCAGTGACTACGAATTCATTTTTTGAATGTCTAAAATTGCTGTTTCATTTTAAAATAAAATCACTTCCATATTATACTGTCAAGTGTAGTATCATGCACCTCTCTGATGGCGGCAATGTGGTTGCTTACATCTTAGCCTTAACTTAATCACCCAATCAGAGTGCACGTTTGTTCTGTAGTATGATGTAATGTTTCCTATTTGTCTGTCATTCAAGTAAGATTCAAACTTATAACCATCAGCTGAAAAATGAGTGTCTTTGTTTTGTGTACTGTATTCCATTAAATGTTTGTAATATGCTATTGCACTCTCTGTGGTGGTAATTTTGATATCATTAATAAATTTAGGAATTCATTTTTACGATCACGTGACAACCATGCGTTTGCCGTCACTGGACTTTCGCCGTTCTGTGTGGACAATTTGACGATTTCCCTGTGACACAGAAGTAATGTTCAAAGACTTGTCCCAATGTATACTACGATGATATTTTGTTTGGTTGGCAACAAATTTGGCATTGGAAATGCTGGTTATAGCTTGATTTCTAGTTGTCTGCTAGATTTGTTTACAATGGGACGTTCAGTGATCACATGATACAAAAAGCAAAAATACGCCTGTTGGTGAAAAATATGCCTTCATATCTGCAGGGCTCTCGACCAATCAGAATGCGAGATTGGTGACAGGTGACGTATAAAAGTTGAATGTACAATGTATTTATTTACTGTCAATTTTTCCTCTTTTAGCACATAAATCAGTAATATGCCTGAATTGATTCTTGTACACATTGAACTATAAGAAAACATAAATGAACACCATCAGCAGCTCTATGATAAACTTTTCAAAAGATAAAATCATAAATATGAGATGACGTATGGTGGTATAAACAACAATCCCTATGGAAAAACTATTTGCATACCGGTATGAATTTCACACTAATACCTGCATTGAATCTTGCATTCATTGTATGTACAATAAATCAACACTTTAACATCATGAACAGCTAAAAAGTTATCAATGGTTTTTTACAGTTCAAAAGAATGTAAATAAAGTTTGTTTCCCTGCACAGTGGTACAGTTAAATGGAAAAAGTGTTTGCAAATGAATCACATACAAATCAGGAATTGATTCTAATATCAATTTATGGTATTCATCAACAACTCAAATGTAAGCTTTTTAAAAGTCAAAATGATAAATAAAAAAATAAAAAAGATAATTATTCCTTACCCCATGCACATGCCATAGAGGTGGACACAAATCATTTGGTTTCGCCATACTACGGCTCATCACAAGTACGATTGGTTCAAGGCCCACAGAAATCAACGCATCCTCAAACCAGATTGACATGACTAATGAATCCTTTCATAGAGCCTTCTATGGTTTCTTGCCGTGGCTGGAATTATCAATTAATAACTCCGTTATAGGTACTAAGTATCAAAATATGTCACATGACTGGAATTATTAATTAATAACTCTGTTATAGGTACTAAGTATCGAAATATATCACATGACTAGGATTATCAATTAAGTACTAAGTATCAAAATATGTCACATGACTGGAATTATCAATTAAGTACTAAGTATCAAAATATGTCACATGACTGGAATTATCAATTAAGTACTAAGTATCAAAATATGTCACATGACTGGAATTATTAATTAATAACTCTGTTATAGGTACTAAGTATCAAAATATGTCACATGACTGGAATTATCAATTAAGTACTAAGTATCAAAATATGTCACATGACTGGAATTATCAATTAAGTACTAAGTATCAAAATATGTCACATGACTGGAATTATCAATTAAGTACTAAGTATCAAAATATGTCACATGACTGGAATTATCAATTAAGTACTAAGTATCAAAATATGTCACATGACTGGAATTATCAATTAAGTACTAAGTATCAAAATATGTCACATGACTGGAATTATTAATTAAGTACTAAGTATCAAAATATGTCACATGACTGGAATTATCAATTAAGTACTAAGTATCAAAATATATCACATGACTGGAATTATCAATTAAGTACTAAGTATCAAAATATGTCACATGACTGGAATTATCAATTAAGTACTAAGTATCAAAATATGTCACATGACTGGAATTATCAATTAAGTACTAAGTATCAAAATATATCACATGACTGGAATTATCAATTAAGTACTAAGTATCAAAATATGTCACATGACTGGAATTATCAATTAAGTACTAAGTATCAAAATATATCACATGACTGGAATTATCAATTAAGTACTAAGTATCAAAATATGTCACATGACTGGAATTATTAATTAATAACTCTGTTATATGTACTAAGTATCAAAATATGTCACATGACTAGGATTATCAATTAAGTACTAAGTATCAAAATATGTCACATGACTGGAATTATTAATTAATAACTCTGTTATAGGTACTAAAGTATCAAAATATGTCACATGACTGGAATTATCAATTAAGTACTAAGTATCAAAATATATCACATGACTGGAATTATCAATTAAGTACTAAGTATCGAAATATATCACATGACTGGAATTATCAATTAAGTACTAAGTATCAAAATATATCACATGACTAGAATTATCAATTAAGTACTAAGTATCAAAATATGTCACATGACTGGAATTATCAATTAAGTACTAAGTATCAAAATATATCACATGACTAGAATTATCAATTAATAACTCTGTTATATGTACTAAGTATCAAAATATATCACATGACTAGGATTATTATAACTGCTCTGTTATAGACACTAAAGTGCACTCACATGTGTCGGACTTCACACTGTGGTCATTTCAAATACACCTTTCACTTTTAGACAGGTTACAATCACAACATAACAGGATGCTGATGGTGTGTGTGTTCCTTGACACACTAAATTCCCTATCTACACACACATACATCAATAATGGTGAATCAGCAGGCTAAACGACTAAAGGCGGACTCTGTAAACTCCCTGACTGCATATACAAAATGTACACTCCTACATGTGTAGCAAATCTAATGAGCTGTAATTGTTGGCACAGTATGGGCTAGTCTTTTATTGTATACTATAGTTATACTATTGCATATGGTGTGAAGTTTATCAGGATTTTATCAACTCTGCTGTCCAGTTTACCCTCTAATGATAGCCAAATTTTGTTGTTGGGCATCAAAATGAAAAAAAGAGGGATTTCTTGTTAGTCACCACATCGTAAGAGATAGGGGAATACTAAATTTTGGTGCTTTACTAGAAATTGTGTTCATCGGTGGCACATCAAATTGGCTTAGAGGGCACACTGCTGCTGTCACAGTGCTACTGAGATGTGTTAAATGCTAGTAAGTTGGATTACCAACAAACACTTTGACAATCAGACCAGGTAATCAATGTGTCCTATTTTACCTAATGTAACTATCATGATTTAATAAATTGGGATTTGTCATGGCTCAAATACAAATTACTACCGTACTTCATCTAACAATGTATGTCTATGTCAGTGTATCAAATCAAGTCAGTTTTCAGCAGTCTCTATGGTACTGTACATTCATATACATATTACCTACAGTCAATACTCGCCATGGAATGTTTTCACAAGAAGGCTAAGATATATACGTGTACACACACTGTAGTACATGTAATTGCAGTACGGTCTGTCAGTTACATACTATAGGCTGGGGTTGGGAGAATGTTACTCCAAGAGAAAAGTATATGTAATAATATAAAAGGCGTCTGTCATAAAGGTAATTGATTGGAAATCCCTAATAATACTTCTGTTTTTGAATTTTGTAATACATGTACATGAGTAGATATTTCGACCTTGGGTTGCACACTCCTGTCTGATGGGAGTATAAAGTATAGCAAACTGAACTGAAAATTTTACCTGCTTTCCTCCCTCTGTTACCAACATTCCAAAACCTTAAACAAAAAATGCTGCTTTCCTCAAACCAACAATAGAATTTAAAGTTTTGACATCATGCCATGTATACTTAGCAATATATGCCATCTTTAGTTTCATGATTAAAGTACTTACAAGCCAAGTTTATAAGTTTTTTACTCAAGTGAAAATAATACATTCTAGTATGTTAATGTCAATGCATGTCTTCTATAACAAATTACGACTGTCTTCCCAGTGGCATTGTTAGAACAGTTGATTGCAGAGTATGGATTTCCTGAACATTTTTTTTAAATACATTACATCATTGGATCGTTTATGAGACAGTAATATGTTAATACCAGGTTTGAGTTCAGTCAACTGCACAAGGTGGTTAAGTACGATTCAGTGGGTAGATTTTGAGAGTACCTTTTAAATATGTATGCAGTAAACATTACATCTGAACATGTACAAACTCTGCCTTGTGTACCTTTAAAGTTTTTAAATATACTTATGCCAAGTCTGTTTTATTTTAAATCTGTTGAAAGCGGGTTGCATTCTTTCCGTCTGTCTAGTGATTATACATAATTTAGTGATACATATGAATACATGTAGTCTCCTGAAAGGGAATTTGATTTACATAAATGGGGATTAGTGACAGCTTAAGGTATAGGTAATCCTGTAAAAGAGATTAAGACTTCAAGGGTACAATGTACATGCACGACTGACAAAAATTATGTCAGGATAAATATCAAAAATTGCAAATCAAAGATGGATTTCTTTATAAAGCCTATTTATTTTTCTGTTTTGTCCAGTTCCAACATCAGAAAAAAAACTATTTTTTATTTCCGACCGACCCCTGAGTTCAACACAGCAAGATGGTAAGGTCGAACGAACATCAAACATTCCTCATGGCATCTACCCCCTACCCCCTTACCCCCACCCCCTTTCCTTTGTTATGTCAGAACAGCATGACGTGTCTTTCATGGCTGAAGTTGTTGAGGTTTGAGGGACAGGACTCGAAATTAATGCCATCGAGCGGTACATTTTGCTGCAATGTAATAGCTCAGAATATTTCTATCATTTTCAAAATTATGCTTAAAATTGCATTCCTCAAAAAAACAATTTTTTGACCAGTTTTAAGCTTTAAATCAGTTGTATCATCGGGGAAATGACCGACTCCGTAATGGTAATGTGTTTCATGACCAATGACATACATGACATTGGAAGACATTCTTTGTTCATTGCGCATGTACAATAAATGAAATTATCATCACTGTCAGATTCACGTAGCATAGGCTCACGACGTTTGTTACAACTTACAAGCTTCAATTGTGTCATAAACACAGGTTTTAGGCATGGATGTTATAAAAATTGTACAAAATGACTCAAAAGGAGCACTGATAGCTGATCATTTAAAATAGTTTCAGCATTGGAATGTTTGTAAATTTGTCGTGTCAATACTGCAACAACGTCTTGCTATTGCCTATTGCTAACATTAGTAACAACACTTACAAGTTACAGAAGACGCCGCAATGTATACTGTACTGCAAGGTCAACCAAGACTTGCATGGCATGTTACTGATGTTTACATTATTACTTCCCAAAGGAGAACTGAGTTCTAGAAATGTTTACATGTTATCTGGTGGATTATTTTGACAAGTTCACACTAAAGAAAAATCTTTCATAGAAGTAATAATTAATAAAAATGAAAATTCTTCTAGCACACTGATGACAATCACGCAAGTGTTTCAAAAAGTTACATACTAATGTTCAAATTGGATGACTTGAAAAAATTGCTAGCAATGTCAATGCCACTTTCATTAATAGGACAAATGTGTTAGTACTCCCGATAAAATTATACAATAGTTCATGGCTACAGATATACACCCATCAGAATGATAAGTATTCATCTTCTTACAAAGTTGTTCTACAGACTACTACAATAAAGGAAAAAGACCTGTAACAAGGAATTCAATAAAGAGAAGAGAAAAGAAGTTGTAGAGAGACTGACTGGACAGAAAGGACAGAGAATAGAACTGAAAAAATACAGATTTTTTTTCCTTGCCCCCTTTTTTTTTATTATGCCCGACCGCCCCTCCCACTGGAGATGAGAAACAACAACGAAAAAAGGTCACCCTTAACTTGCCTACCCTTTCCGCTTTCCATCTTTGCAATATAAAAAACCATCATTTAGCTGTTGCTGTAAGTGTGGTCCTGTTGCTAAGCATATTTGCATACATTGTTTTAATCTTTAGTCACTTACCTACCCATCCCTGTTGTTAACTTTGTATGCATCATCATTTCAATGTTACTAAGGGTGTGGTCTTGGTTGCTAGGCCTAATTGTGTTGAAATGTTTTCAACAATAACTGCAGAATAATACGTCCAGAAACATCCCCACCAAGTTTCAACCCATTCACTATGCAGTTTCAAGATATAAGTTTTTGACCAACATTGATAGACCTAATTTGCATATCACTGATGGGCTCATCACATAATGAATACAACTTCACCTACACATCCCCAGATGCATCCCCATTAAATTTCAGCCCAATCTGCTCAATAGTTTTGGAATTAAAGATTTTTGACAAAAAAGACACATTTTTAGAACTAATTTTGCATATCACTGATGGGATCATCATGTCATGAACAATTCTTAATCTAAGCATCTCTAAGAACATTCCAACCAAATTTCAGATCAATCTGCTGAGTAATTTTGGAGTTCAAGTTTTTTGACCAAAAATCACTTTTTGTATGACATACTTAGGTGGTAAGATTCTATTTTAGGTTACGAGAATTGGAAACTTCTTTACAGCAACAGGGAAAAGTGTAAGTCCTAAAAAAAAATTATTGTTTGGTTCAGGTTACCCAACCCCACCTAACTTTTCACCACTGAACCTAAACTTTTTTTTACATATTCAAGACAAAAATAATACAATTGCAAAAAATTGTGAAATCTCACGAGAAATAGTGGATGTGGAAACTGACATCAACTTAAAAAGACAAAACAAAACTGTTCTTCCAATCTGTAATGGCTGTACATCTGATAGGAAGAAATAAACAACACAGAAACCATTTGGAAAACAATGGAAAACCTGAACTAGACACTCACACATGAAAGAAATTATAAGAAAAGAAAATAAAATATCTACCTACCCCACCTATTCTAAAATTGAGTGTAATCGAAACCACAACAAATCTTTATTAGGCCTAATGTCTAACACTTTAACACTTTTTATTTCTGCATAAAAATGACCATTTAGAAGTTGAACAATATGAAATGTCTCCACATAAAACCTAAAATATCATTACCATACTGTTAGAGATAGAGTTGAGGAAGAGCTCTGAATGCATTTTAACATCCAAAACTACCTATCTATTTATCTACCTGTATGTAAATGTTACTAACGTAGCAGAAGTAAAAAGTGGTAAAAGCATGGGAAATTTTTAGTTAATCAGAAGGTGAAGGGAAGATAATGGCGTGTATGACACAGCTCCTACTTGCAACGAATGAAACTGTTACCACATTAATAGAAACTGTACATACATGTACACCGTACCGGTACATACTGGTACATGTACTGTATATGTAAATTGTAAATGAAAACTATCCACTTCCATTTAGTGTTTTGGTATAATGATACGCTTATGATTACCTGGTAGTACATGATTATATGGTTAGATTTAAAGGCTAATATTGGCAAATGTACAAATGTACAGTTCAAATCAATAGCACACTATACAAAAATATGAAGGTTATACAGGAACAGACAATGCACAGAAATATCTTAATAATGTAGTCTATGAGTATTTAGTACTATAAAGACCTGTAGCCCAAAAAATAATCAATTTGCTTACCTCAAATCCAAGTACCACATGGAGTTTTAGTAAGAATATTACTGAAGCACAGAATATACATTGCAATATCTGTATTTGACATGCACCGATATATGTATGTCACTATAATTCTACACTGAAGAATTCTAATTAGTAGTCAGTATTCAATTTTATTCATCCCAATACCAACGTGTTTTTATGGAATTTTTTTCACAGCCATTTACTCTCCGATAACAGCTCTTGAACTGCCATGATTGGCTATTCTCCAAGCTTACTAAATATCCGGGATAATAGACCCATCCCTTGGGATCAGACCACTTCCCACATGGGGGTAGCAGCAGCCATGCATGCCTGATACATGGAAAAACTGATTCAGTCACAAAGTACGTTTGTCATGTTTTCCCAACAACTACGCGGCTGAGATATGCGATAAATTCAATCTTTTCATGCAATAACTGACCTAATTGCATAGGTTGTCCTTCACACATTCACTTTGTGATGTAGACCTAAAGTCAAATTGTACATTTAAATCACATTTGCACACTGGAGGAACTAATAACAAAGTCCTTTTCAAAAGTGGATTGATTTTTTTACTTTAATTTGATAAATTCAAACTCCTTCAGATGCTTTTTAAAGGGAAAATGTTATAAAATTGAATGTAACCATAGAAAATTTTGGAATATCACCTCCAGGAATTTACAATGATTTCTACCAACAGATATAGTAAGCTTTAAACTACTCTTACATGTAGGTATTCATATTTGTATTTCAAAGGTGTTTTCCAGCTAAATTTGTATATTTAACTTTTAGCTACAGGAAGAAATATTTTGGAGAATACTACAAAGACCTGCCACAAACTTCATATTTATAAGAAAAGCTCAAGAATATAATGTCAAATCAGAAGGTTTTGACTCTTGTTTTTAGCACCACAGAAACATACACCCAATATATCATGACATGGACAGATCTGGTTAAAAATTCATAGTACCCAGTACAACTTGACTTGTGTGTGTTGTAATGGATTTTAAATTCTGAACATTACCATTTATAAATGTTTAATGCTGGAACAGTATCAAGGGGACCTGAACTTGAATAGTTATCTATACTGCCTAGCTTTAAGTATATCATCTCAGATTCCATATGCAATTTACAAAATAAATGCCTAGTAACGTCATTAGACCTCTCTTGTGATGGTTCTAAGGAAATTATCACACATTTAACTACATCCCTCAAAATACGTCATGGCAGCTACAAACAAATTACTCAGAGCAAATGCCCTCGCCTGTAAAAAGTAATAAGCCTTAATAACATGTACTACATTTCCAATTTATGAATTTGGTACATACAAGTGTATATATAGTGAATTAGAAGTGGCATTCAAAAGCTCTTATAACAAGGTCCAGCTGTCAATACACACAACCAACATGTATAATGTTACGTTCATTTATCATCAGATACATGTACCACAATTTAACTACTGTACACTTTAAGTACAGTCTAGCAATTCATATAAATGTGTGCCGGTGTAAGACATTAGAAAATGGTATTTACATGTAGCGATAGAAATGGAAAAGGGATTGTACGGTTTTCCTAATTAAGCCCTCACAAATTCTTGAAGCATTACATTGTGTATAAGTTATAACACAAATTTGTCAGCCACTCAACAATGTCACCAGCTGGTCAGTACAGTGCCATTTGACCGACTACTAACTAGTGAGCACAGTGCCATTTGATCGACTGGTCAGTACAGTGCCATTTGACCAACTGGGCAGTACAGTTATCTATCTAACCATCAGGGCAGTACATGTTACACTTACAGTGACATTTAGTACATGTTACAGTGACATTTGACCAATTGGACAGTGCAGGGTCATTTGACCATCTGGGCAGTACAGTTATCTATCTGACCATCTGGGCAGTACATGTTACAGTGACACTTGACCAATTGGGCAGTGCAGGGTGATTTGACCATCAAGTTCATTATCTGACTATCTGGGCAGTACAGTGACATTTGACCAATTGGGCAGTGCAGGGTCATTTGACCATCTGGGCAGTACAGCTAAAACTATTTGACAATATGAGCAGTACAGTACCACTTGACAAGTGGGCAGTACTCTTAACCATTTGACTATCTGCATAGTAAAGTAAAGTTAACCACTTGTTATCTGTGCAGTACAATGTTGTTTGCCCATCTGGGTAGTACTCTCAACTACTTGCGTAGTGTTAACCAATCATCCATCTGGGCAGCACAGTTAACCAACTGACTGCACAGAACAGTAGTGTAAGCCCATGAATCATCTGGCCAGTACAATTAACCAATCAACATCTGGGCTGAACAGTTATTCAATCAACTATCATAACCAATCTACCATCTTGAGAATATATGAAGTAAAACACTGAATACACATTGTTGTAGTGAAGTTGAGCATGAAAACACAATTATGACCTTGCAAATCTACAGCAGAGCCAGTATCTGATACATATAAATGTACACTCACTAACAAACAGACAGTCTTCTTGAGGTTTTAATTGATAAAGTCATCTATCTAGGAGGAATTCTGTGCTGAATCAATACAAAGTACTTTTAAGCTGAAAGCCTTTTCTTGTACTTATCTGTCCTTGTACATGTATGCATAGAAAATATATCACTTGAAAGTGAAAGCAGCAAGTATTTCCATATTATCTTCTTTTTTTAAAGATGTGCATGTCTTTTTTTCTGTGTACAGAAACACCTTTCACACATGGATGAACCTTTCCCCCCTAATATTATGTAATCAGGAGTTAATATAAAATAAATCACTTGAAAGCAGCAAGAATTTCCATATTATTACTAGCCCTTCTAAGAAATTTGTAGTTTTTTCTAGAGTACAAAAACTGTCTTTTGCACACGTGCATGTTGACCCTCAGTAATGTTATACACTATTCCTGTAATACAAATGTACACTATTCCTGTAATAAATGTTCTCGATTGGTCTCGAATTTTAGACAGCTTAAAAAGATTTTCCTGAAGAGACATGGAGCCCAATCTACGTATAAAATGGGGTAGGAGGTTTCCAGCTCAGGCTACATGTACACACCCCTACAAGAGCTGGCCACTTTGGGGACTGTATACATGAAAATGTTGGTTTGATACACATTGGGAAGTGTCGAGACACTGACCGGGGATTGAAAATTAGACCCGGAGAGAAATGTCTAATTTTCACTTGCATTAAAGATTAGCAACTAAAGCAACATCATTGAAATACATGGATTTCAGGGAAACATTAACTGTGTTGAAGTGATGCCATAAACAGCTCATGTATGTTATACATCATCATTCAGAGATACATTGTAAAACAATATTTTACATTTAATATACAATGATCATGAAATTTATGATCTTCATATAACTGACTTTCTTGTCCACATATTAAATATTAAATTAAGCTATCAATCATTTGGTGTAAAACATATTTTGGTGACATCAGACAATGCCTGGAATGTCACCATTACTTCAAACTTATGGTTGAATGCTACCCTACCAAGCACACTGACAAAGACTGTTCAATATAAAATTGATTCCACCTCACTGATTTAATAACATCTGTTTTATTAAAACTGCCATCTCTGGTATCCACTTTTTATTAAATTCAATCAATGATTCCTCTAAAACAATTACATCCATTTCCAACCATTATCAAGTCAAGACCTGGTAAAGGAACTAATGTTTCATGCTAGACAACCCGTCAAAGAACTGTCAATCAAGAATCATAGCTTTTGGCATTGCTATTGCCTCCTACATGAGCTTCTTCCTTATTTATGAAGCATTTTTGGAATAAAATTTGCAGTTAAAATTGCAATACAGCAATTGCTCTAAAATGACGTTTTTAATAAAATACTATCTATATCATATCTATATACTTTCTACTAAATCTTTGCAAAAACTACAAATACTACATTGAATTCAGTGGTGAATGAAGCAACTCTACACTGATCAATACCTCCACATCTCCATGAAAAATCACTTTTAGCTAAAAACAAATTCCCTTCTTACACTGCTTGAAGGTATTTTCTTCTTAAAGTTTAACTTACACTTTGTTATAAAACTACTATATATATAGAACATAACTTTTCATACTGACTAATTCACACCTTGAATAATTTACAGCCATGAACCTATTTGTTACTATGGCAACGTTACAACTAATGGATATCAAAACCTTACTATGGTACATGTAAGTAGGCATGATGGATGGCTAAATGGGTGTTATGGTCTGATCCCAAGAGTCAAGTTTCACATGATTATGATATAAAATAAACATATTTCAAAACTACTACACGCTCACATGTTTAAACCACTTCTTAAATCGTTCAAGCATACTTTTTCTGAGTCACTGCCAGCATTCATTGCATGTGCTAGTTTTTCATATGTGTAACTGTATCCTCTATGGTGAAAAAAGTAACATGTTACATTTCACAGTCATCTAATTCAATTGTTCACACTTCCTTGAGCATACCAGTGGCTGCATATCATACATGTAAACCATTATTTACACATCCATGATTTTCTTCCTAAAATACTTGACCCTATCTGACATTTGACCTTTAGCGACCTATATTATGTAAATGTCAGACTCTGTGAGATTCATCCATTTGTTTGTCATACACAATTGCTATTTCCTCCTCTGGAGTGTTTCAACACATATGACATGGAAATATCAGCCTTCGATGACATTTTACAAATTCTTTCGATTGATTGATTAATTAAAATAATTTGGACAATATTCACCATATTTTTATTCAGCCAAGAAAAGTATGAATAACCTAAGGAGTCTTGTCACTATGAGTCTGAGGCAGGAATCCTTTTTTCAAGTGTTTTTTTCTGACTGAATGATGAAAAATAGTAGAGAACAATATAATCAGGTGCAAGTAAGTGCTTGCAGTGTTCTCTGCAGCTGGACTTTCATGAGTGTAGTGAGTGAAGGTGCAGCAGAAAACACTGTAAACACAAGTGCAAACACTCTGAGTACCGTACCTACATAGGCACTCTCGTGGCATGGAGTTTTATTAAACATGTTTAGCCAAAATAGAAAATTTTCCTAAACTTGATACTGTGAAATCACACACTTTTGCATACAATGAAAAATCACACCCTCATGTGCATATCACATGCATGTACATGTACATGTGTGTATATGTAATAATGTTTTCGGTATTGCAGTGCGGTGCGGTGCAAATACCACTAGTATGCATACACACTTGATCTCTAATACATATGTAACAGTATACAATATAATACTTATGGAATGATAATTATTATACTGTTGCCAAGTTGGGAGAAAACAGAGACCAAATCACAATGGTTGAAAAAAGAAACTCAAAAAATCTAAATACTATAAAAACAAATATTTTTGTCACTAGAAAATTTTGCGATTTTACAGTCTTCAGCTAGTTCTCAAAGATTAATTTTTACTAATGACCAGACTGGTACATTGTGTTCATGTACAAGAATATTATTTTAGTCACTAGTTATTTTTGAATTTTTTGTTTTTCAGCGAAATACATGTATACATGTAGGTAAAAATGAATCTTGAGCAAATATTTTTAGGTTTACAGTATCCGTAGGAATACAGGTTGGTGAATAAAGTTGAAAGTTTAAGTGGTCATAGCTTAGACTACATGTATTTTATATCATTGAGGATAGGGTTCTAATATTACATTGATTTCTCTTAGCTAGAAAAGCTTGAAAGTAATATATTATCAAATTACTGTTTACATACTAAAGGACTTATGGATTTTGGTTTTCTGATTTTCAAGTGATTTCAAAATAACTAAGCTAAAAGTACCTTCCTCTGTGTAGGTGAACAGCTGCAGAAAACAAAAGGTTTTAATTGCCGACTTAAGTAGTCTTAATGAATGGATAGATGGTATTTGATGTACGAATATGATCTGCCATTATATTTAGAATGAAGTATAGTTTACAAACATGGGCTATCTAACTATCGGTGCTCCCTTTAACAGGTTTCTTATAATGAACACAATTATTTTGAAGAAAATTTCTTAAGGAACACATAGCCCTACCATCAGTTTGAAATAATGCTACTATGATGGTACTTGGTCAATTTCTAAAATTTGCAATTTGGCAGTATTACTATTATAGTATTAAGCCTACTGAGAAATCACAGAAAAGTTAGTATTGTAGCTGTCATCATCACATAACTGTAGTTTTGATGCTATAGTGATTGAACAGTATTTTTTTATTAAAAAGTAGTATTTTTGTTGCCATAGTAATTGAACAGAGTATTTTTGTTGTCATAGTCACATAACTATTTTTGTTGCCATAGTGATTGAACAGTATTTTTGTTGCTATAGTGATTAAACAGTATTTTTGTTGTCATAGTGATCAAACAGTATTTTTGTTGCTATAGTGATTGAACAGTACTATTTTTGTTGCCATAGTAACTAGTATTTTAGTTGTAGAGGGCAGCGTTTTGAAAGGGAAAGGATACTACATGTATGTGAATCTGCTATGTTTGATAAAATCTTGAAAGATAGAATGAATAGGTTTCATTCACATCCACTCATTAGTACAGAGCTGGCATCGATCAAAACTTTGGCAAAGTGGTGTGTGGGCCTTGCTAGCTACATGTGTGTAGCTAGAAAACTGCTGTTATAGATTGTTGGCTGTTTCTGTTACTGTAACAATACTTTCTAGCAATGACCTTGCCACTGACCACACCACTCTAGCAATGACCTTGCCACTGATCACACCCCTCTAGCAATGACCTTGCCACTGATCACACCCCTCTAGCAATGATCTTGTCACTGATCAGACCACTCTAGCAATGACCTTGTCACTCATGACCCCTCTAGCAATGACCTTGTCACTGATCAGACCACTCTAGCAATGACCTTGTCACTGATCAGACCACTCTAGCAATGACCTTGTCACTGATCAGACCCCTCTAGCAATGACCTTGTCACTGATCTGACCCCTTTAGCAATGATCTTGTCACTGATCACACCACTCTAACAATGACCTTACCAATGATCATTCTCCTCTAGCAATGACCTTGCTAATGATCAGTCCCCTCTAAATATAGCAATGACATTGCCCCACACTCTAACAACTTTATGACCTTGCCCCTGATCCTCACTCTAGCAATGACCTTGCCCTTGATTCTCACTCTAGCAATGACCTTGCACCTGATCCTCACCCTAGTAATGACCTTGCACCTGATCCGCACTCTAGCAATGACCTTGCACCTGATCCTCACTCTAGCAATGACCTTGCATCTGATCCTCACTCTAGCAATGACCATGCCCCTGATCCACTCTAGCATGCAATGACCTTGCCCCTGATCCACACTCTAGCATGCAATGACTTTGCCCCTGATCCTCACTCTAGCAATGATCTTGCCCCTGATTCTCACTCTAGCAATGACCTTGCCCCTGATCCACACTCTAGCAATGACCTTGCCCCTGATCCTCACTCTAGCAATGACCTTGCACCTGATCCACTCTAGCAATGACCATGCCCCTGATCCACTCTAGCATGCAATGACCTTGCCCCTGATCCACACTCTAGCATGCAATGACTTTGCTCCTGATCCACACTCTAGCAATGACCTTGCCCCTGATCCTCACTCTAGCAATGACCTTGCATATGATCCACACTCTAGCAATGACCTTGCCCCTGATCCTCACTCTAGCAATGACCTTCCTACTTATCAACACTCCCCACAAATGCTTAATTGTGTTAAAAGTATGAGGACATGTATATGTATACTGCTGAAGGCTATTGGTTATACCAATTGTCATTTCAATATGATATATTAAAATAATTCTTATCTCATATTCCCTCATAAAGCTAACAGTGTGGTCTGACCCTATAACTGGTGAATATTACAACACAGTGAGCTAGACAGTCGGCATCAAAATCAACCATATAATGTGTCTTTGAACGGTGACTAGCTTTCATCCTACCTCACACAATGAAACAACATTAGATCAGCAATGATAAGTACCACATGTGTATAATACAAATTGTTTGAAGAGGCAGAGTATATTACAACACAAACAAGTCTTCTGCCTTCAAAGATATAGCCCCTAACAGTAACACACGATGTATTGTGTTGTCAATTGATGTCTGAAATATGATCAAAAAAGATCAGAAAGGTTACGCCTTATAATATTGGTGTATACAATTTGAAGGGTACTCTCTTAGAAAGCTAAATCAAAGTTATTGAGCAAATTCAAATTTGACCTTGAAGATGAAGGTCAAGGTCAGAAGTGTGTCAAAGTACGAAGTATTAAGCTTGCATCTCAAACAATATACAGGTGCACATTTGAATGATGTCTCTAGGTATAAAACTTCCAATGTTATTGAACGAATTTGCTATTTGGCATATAAGATGAAACTAGATTATAGCTTTGAACATATAAAATTGTTAAATTTCTATGAATATAATAAACACAGTCACTTATTATCATAAAAAATAATGATGACTAAAATGAAATAAAAATGAGATTCAGTGTACCTTTAGTATATTTCACGATTGTTGGAGGTCATCTGCTTTGCCAGTGAGGTCAATAAACACACTCATACATGTACATACATTACATGTCAATGAAATAAATATCATGACATGAATGACTTATAACAGACTTTTTCCTTCACAATTAGTATTAAAAGTTTTTGATTCTGGTTAATAGATCATGGAAGACTTCTTATAAATGTACACAATAACAAGTTTCTCAAAGTGTGTACTTATGACATACATGTAGGCTGTAAATGTTACCAGTAATATTCCTACAATTCAGTTTTCATACAAATATTAAACAATGCAAGATATGTACAACAAATTATCAAATTCCTCATCACTGCATATTATAATACGTTATAGTATATTATATTATAGCAATTAGCATTACCAATTCCAGTGAATTTTGTGACGTCATCGCTGTACATTATTACTGATAATGTACTCCGTTATTGGGCATCGCGGCCCCGGAACGAGCATAACAATACAAGCTTATGTCCGTAAGGCAATAAAGGTGTTGGTATTTAAGAACAGGGAAATTATGGGGTAAACACCATAAGATTTTTTTTT
>NC_135561.1:20406739-20481739 GCF_964340395.1 Glandiceps talaboti | reverse complement strand
TTTCCTATCAACCATCAAATTTGATGTTACCCCTTTCTCTTACTATGTGGTGACTCACAAAAAAACCTGGTGTTTATCATTTTGACCTAAAACAACAACAAATTTGTCTTTCACTAGAGAGCACACTGGATATTAGTCAGATTGATGTCAATCTAGACATAGTCTTGCAAAATAGAACTGATATTTCT
Source organism: Glandiceps talaboti (assembly GCF_964340395.1). Taxonomy (NCBI): domain Eukaryota; kingdom Metazoa; phylum Hemichordata; class Enteropneusta; family Spengelidae; genus Glandiceps; species Glandiceps talaboti. The sequence goes on along the minus strand of NC_135561.1, from coordinate 20,481,551 downwards.
TTCACAACACATCTTGTCTTGGGCAGTGTTGCAAAACAGGCTGTGGTTTACGATCGAAGATGTTCCAGACAAAGTTGTCTCAAGTTTAATTAGCTTCTATTGTATCAGAATTCAATGAAAGTCAAAACATCACGCACACACTCACATGTACACATGCACACACACATGAACACATGCACACACACACGCATGTATGCACACACATGAACACACACACATGCGCATGTACGCGCACACATGAACATATGCACACATACATGCATGCACATTCACACAGTGACACACACATATGCACACACGTACACACACACACACACATACACATACACATACACATACACATACACACATACACATACACACACACCAACACACACATAGCCACCACTACATTAGTTGTACAGGGTGTGCTATGACGTGACCTAAAGTTTATCATAGTCACATTTGAATGTCTCTCTGTAGGCACCAACAAGTCTAACTCTCTTATCAATCTAACAAGTCTGTTTATTATAACCTGTATAATAATAATATGTTGTGTCTGTCTACACACCAAGTGTGTTACAATGTAGTTACTATCACAACTGATGTTGCATAAAGTATGGCAGTGTAGACATATCATTTTCATTAAAACTTTCAACTGTCTATCACTGTTGCCAAGGTTAGGTTAAACTCTAGATGAGTGATGTAGTATTTGACCTATATCTGTAGTTTCCTGTCAGTGTTAGTCTCTGCAAGTTGTAAGGTGTATAGAATACTATGACAGTACCATGTGATATGCGAGTGCCAGTAAAGTGTATGTAGTACTCGGGGTAGTTGAGAGATACAGAGAATTTCCAGGTTTCTACAGACTCCTTTCATTTTTCTAAGATTTGATACATTATGCTTGTAGTATAGTAGTAGTAAAGTTACCTTATTGGAATCTAGTTTTTGAAGTATGTAGTTTTCATTTGAATCACTCTGATTTCAAGTAACAATTTCTACTCTACTGTAATTATATTTGTGTCTAAGCAATGTACTACATGTAACATACATTTTTTCATATATAGTTATGCTCAAATTACTTCAGTACCCCTAGCACAGAAAAAGTCCTTTGTACCTCTCTAATTAACTTTCAGTACCTGTAACCACATAATTAATAATTTCTTATATATATATTACAAGTTTTCATGACATTTTCTCAAACTGTACTCACAAAGTACTTTATAATTATTACTCCTAGCATGGACCTAAAATGGCACAATGGCCTTTTGCCTTTTGGCCTTTTCCTCAACTCCCTTATGAGCAGCCTCTAGTGATGAAACCACACAAATTGCAACCTCTATCCTAACAGGTCCCCATTGATACAGCTGGGTTGACTTTGGGGCACAACCGTGGTTCAAATACTACCCAAAGTCATTAGCCATTCAGAAACAAATACCTGCGACAAGGCTTGAACCTACAACCTGCAGATTCCAAACCAACCCCTCTAAACATTCGACTATCATGACTCCACAAACGATTGAATCCTTCACATAAATTACCTCTATCCTACCAAGTCCCAAATTGTACAGCTGGGTATGAATGTTAACATGAACCACAGTATGATAAACAATGTATTCTAATATCATAACTAGGCAAAGCCCATAAGCTCGCGCAGGGTAGATTCATTTGTGACCGGGTACCTCACGATGATATTGTAGATAGCGCCCTCTGCATGGAGAATGTGCATAGTATATAGAACGTGCATGCGTAGTCATTGTGCCACAATGCATCCTTGGGTAAAACCACCAAAAAAACATTGCATAGTATATAGGACACAAATGCGTACCAGTCATTGACCCGCTATGCCGCCACTATGCGAGATATTAGTGACACTGTTATTTTGGTCTCCAGGCAATGTAAGACACAGATGGATCTGTTGTTTAAAAAACAACAAAATGTAAAATGTCAGATGCTCTTTTGTCTAAATATATCGGTAGTTGTTGTGTAACCATACCATAATATTCAATGTTCGGAAAATTTTCAAAAGTTTGAATAGTGGGGTGAAAAATTTGGGTCGAGCGAAACAAGATAAAGATAAATGTTGCCTGAGGGATTTTTTAACTAGTAGTAGTCTGGAGAAATAGTTGTTGGTCTGTAAAATGTCAAATTAACATTCGTAATGGGCAGACTGCCAATTACATTGATATGAGTGCAAGTTGTCAATACATGTGCCACTTGGGAGATTGCGAGTAAACAAAGTCTGTCAGAGCGTAAAACCATATCCTGTAAACAATAACATCGTTCAAGTCTGTGAACAGAGAGGTTAATCTTAGGTCAGACTTCTACTACAAACCTTTTAGATTTAATTTCATCAGCTCTAATTTCATTTTAAGTTTTGATTTGTTAGGATCTGTTTTCACTTTGGAATTCTTGGCACTGTACCTATTTTGTATTGCAGGGCTAGTCAACATTTTCCTGCCTCGTGGTTTTGATCGTAGTCAGACAAAGTGACTGATTTCTTGTTATTGTGATTCCAGACAGTAGTATCTCAGTTGTCTAGTATTTTTGATCACTTAGTGAGATAATAATTTCTCACCAAGACACCTATGTTTTTTATTACATTGTAAGAAATTCAACAATTTTTCCCTATTTTGGATTTCAAATAATGATTTTGTTTGTGTACATATTTTAGATCACATAGCTAGATAATGATTTTTTACTGCTACTACCCATTTTGATCTCACAGTGAGACTGCATTTCTCACCACAGCACCTCGGTCTATATTACTATTTTACATATGAGTAAGAACAATTTCTTGGTAATGTACCCATTCAGATGATTTAGTAAGACAATAATTTCTTACCACAGCACCTATATTTCTTATCCAATTGTTTGACATTCAACTTAGTTATATGCTATTTTGATCACATAGCTTTGTTTATTTTTCTCATTTCTGACACAATCATGACATTGTCATTTTTAGACCCTTAAGAAGACATCTTGTCTGTGGTTACAATGTTGGTACATGACATCTTGTCTGTGGTTACAATGTTGGTACATGACATCTTGTCTGTGGTTACAATGTTGGTACATGACATCTTGTCTGCGGTTACAATGTTGGTCATGACATCTTGTCTGTGGTTACAATGTTGCTACATGACATCTTGTCTGTGGTTACAACGTTGGTACATGACATCTTGTCTGCGGTTACAATGTTGGTACATAACAGTAAAGATTTTACATAGACAACAAAACTTGGTGACTTCTATCAAAACAAAACAAACTTTTTTCAAGTTCATGTCTCCAAATTGTCATGATATCATTCTAATAGTTGGAATAACTGTAGTTTTGTATCGTTAATATGTTCCTGTCATTGGACTAAGTGTCTTGCATAGCTAGACAACTATTTCTTGGCATAGTCACTTCTATTTTTGATTACACAGCTAAACAATTTCTTGGCACATCACTTCTATTTTTGATTGCATGGCACGACAATGACTCACAGTTAAATCTAACCACAGAAAGTAATACTGTAACAGTTTTATGTTAGTTTCACTTCTAAAGTGGATGACAATCACATGACAATCACATGCTTCATCTACAATTTTAAAACTGATGTCACCACATAACATCATACAGCACGTTTAATATAGGGTTCACTGACTCTGTTTGATACCGTACACACAGAAACCAACACAAAACTGATGTCACCACATAACATCATACAGCACGTTTCATAATAGTGTTCACTGACTCTGTTTGATACCGTACACACAGAAACCAACACAAAACTGATGTCACCACATAACATCATACATCACGTTCCATAATAGTGTTCACTGACTCTGGTTGATACAAACACACAGAAACCAACACAAAACTGATGTCACCACATATCATCATACAGCATGTTTCATAATAGTGTTCACTGGCTCTGTTTGATACCGTACACACAGAAACCAACACAAAACTGGACATGCTACTCTTTAAGATAGCAATATTTCACTTTCTTGCTACATTTTGTCCAAATTAAACCATTTCAACGTACTGGAACTAGATTTAGACACGTAGGTACCAATGTTTTGATGTCTGCATGGTGGTGGTTAGTCTTGCTGCTATACACCTCAGGCTATTCTGCTCACTGAGGGCGCTAGCACGGTTCTTCCTCCATTGCACCTTTAGGTGCAAAGCATAGACAGGAGAGAAGAAATTTGTTCTCCACTGTCAATGCACAAAGCGACCATCACTCATGTGTTGTAACAGAAGAAAGCCCGAGGTCTAGCAGCTAGGTGGTGGTATGATAGTTGATTTCATTTAGACAAAATGTATTTATTCAATCTTGTTATTCAATCTTGCTATCTTAAAGTGTAGTATGTAGTTTCCTATTGTGGTTTCTGAGTTGTTGTATCAAACAGATCTGGTGAACATTAATATGAAATTGGTGATATGATGTTGACAATACAAATATTCAACATTAAAGTGGCCATAAAGAAAAGAAATGGGTGTTTAGTTTGGATCTCTACTTAATAAAATAACTTTTACTCTGCTTTCCTACTTGAAAACAGTGTGCAACAACACATACCAAGTCTGTGTTTGTAACTTAATAAATTCTTCAAACTAAAATATGTAGGAAAAGTTTTGGTTTTGTACAGGAAGTTATTCATAAAAGGACAGGGTAACAGAACACAAGTAATCAAACTATTTTATGCATGAAACATCATTTGCACATTTTATCATAATACCATTACTTCTTATGATTGTGTGCTTTCCATTTTCCCATTTCTTTAGATTAGTTATACACCTCTCCAACTCGTCAATTAACAGACACTTTTCAGTTAATGGGACACTTTTACACAAAGAAAGTGTCTGCATACCGTTAACCCATGAAAGGAACTGTCCGCTAACACTTTCAACCCATGAATGAAACTGTCCTCAGCATGTTAATCATTTCTATAGTACTGTCTCCAACTTGTCAACTGTTACAATGCAACCAACATGTGCTGCCCTACCGTGTTCTACCACCTAATTCTGCACCTGTCATTCTGTAAAGTGTGTGTACAAAATCGCCCTTACCTTGGTGGGTCTCGAACACAGTACCTCTAGTTCTGAACCTATCTATCCAAAGACATGCTCTATAACCACTTCATTACAAAGTGACTTGTGCAGAAAGCCGGTATCCATATAGAATTTGTTCATTGATGTGACAATGCATGTGCACCAGGATTAGTAACAAAACTAGGAGTGAGTTTGAGCTTTGAAACAAATGTGACATTTTGATCAATCTGCTACGGATCTTGATCACGCATTTGTTCCAAATTTACCTTTCAAAAGTAACTATATTTGACTTAATTGTTGTGTTATAGGTACCATGATTTGAGAATGATGAACAGGTTTGATTTCTACTAATAGTAAATGATCTTTAAATACATTTCAAGAAAATCAAGTACAAACATTTCTTAAATCCCTGCAAAAAACTACCAATACCCCCCCCCAAAAAAAAATGAACAAAGTAACTCACGTTTTGCCCCTTTAACAATATTCATACTTTTAGCACTCATATGAAATTTGAACTTTTTACATGACACATATCTATCCCTGTGAGTAAATGAGTTATCTTTCCACGCTCACAGAAACCTCTACGGGACTCACCTATTCAGCAATGCTGAACAAGTTCATGTATTACGTTTCACAGCGTTCATGTGTTTGCCGAGTGACCCCTCGGTCAGCGACCTTCATCACATGCCATTATTCAGTTGCCCTGGTTGTTAAGATTTATTCAAAGCTATCCTCCCAGGGACCCGTTACTCATCATCGCCGCCAGGTTCATCTAGAAATCGTTGATTTGTTCGGTGCCAATAACCACTCGGTTAGTGACCTCCGAGACGTGCTATTACTTAGTCTCCTCCAGTTAACATATTCTCAATTTATAGTTACCTTTAGCATGGCTTGAATGTAACTTCTACACTTGGTGCTCTGATTTAGCCAAGTCAACTGTTTCAGCTACAAATTTCCAGTGGTCTAACACACTATCACCTTATAAATTTGGTAGTCGAAATCTAGTAGTCTTTGTGACCTAGACTACTGCTAATTTTGAGCCCTCACTATATGAAGTTCGATTCGCAAAGCAGTGCAATGTTCTTGTAGAAAGCAAAGTAGTTTTACAAGGATAAATGTTACCATTGTGAGACCCCAACAAAGCATTGCAATGTTGGTACAGGAGGCAGCATAGTTTTACAAGGATGAAATCTACCATTGTGAGACACCAACAGAGGTTGTTGACCGGCCGAGGTGAATGACACCTGAAATCAAGAGGTTAAGGCCATCCTAGTTGTTTAGAAACTAATCATGTTTTTATAACAGCTGGGCTCCTGATTCAGGTTTTCAATATTCTTATCATTAATAATCACTTCCACAAACAAACAAACAAACAAACAAACAAACAAACGATTCTTTGTACTAAATGTGCAGGATTTACAATTTATGAATGTAGGAACGGTTTATCAACCATTTGATTTTTAAAAGCGGGCAATTTTTGTAAATCATAATTTCAAATTCATGGTGACTAGTAATTCACGAGTGTCGATAAAAATGTTCCGTTCTATTCTTAATAAATACAGGATTTCTAATTTAGGAATGAAGGAATGGTTTATATTACCAATGACAACTTTTGAAATATTTGTCAACACGGTGGCAATATTTATAAATAACGATTCTGAATTCATTGCGAACTCAATCATTTATAACCATCAGCATGATTGCGTTAACAATAATACCATCCACTTTAACAAACCATCGAGGCATACAAAACGTTATTCATTTAGTATTAAAACATGGTGTTATTTCAGTAAATGTATTTGTAAGTCGATGTACCAACTGTAACTGTGGTCGTGTTATTTCAGTAAATGTACCAGTAAATCTCATTTTACCAACTGTAACTGTGGTGGTGTTTTTTCAGTAAATGCACCAGTAAATCCATTTTACCAACTGCCAACTATCGTCACTACATCCATTGTAGTACTGACATTATAAATAGTAATGCTCATAATCTAGGAATACAAATTTCACTCAATATTAAGAATATTTTTGTGCATACTACTTCTAAGTGTACAACGGCTCTTCCACCGTTGGCAAAGTGGAAGCGTGAATCCATGGTAAAGGTGGTCATGCACATGTCTCATCAAATATAAACAAAACTAATTCACATACCTATCGGGTAACAAAAAATTCAATAATGATATTATTTTTTTTTCAGATTATCTTTCTAGGAGTTCATTCAATACAAAATGAGATTAATGTATAAAATAGAATTGTTTCTAGGAGCTGCAAGCTTACTATAGCACATACAAGCCAAAATCACAGATCTCAATGTCACTGATGGCCATTTTGAAACTTTAGAATTACAACAGTATAGACAATGCACAACTTACGACATTAGTGATTTTCTTTCATTTTATTATGAATTTACCAAAATAATATATTCCCTACAGATGCATCTGTCACAATATTTGTATCTGAGATTCAATGAACTCCTTTAGGGTACAATACCTCCTATTTGAAAGTCTATAATTACCCGGGTACAGAAGGAAACTGCCCCAATGAGGCAGTTTCATCACATTAGTTGGTAATTTTCTACAAAGTAGCCCATGGGGGATGGCAGGGGAGGAGAGGGAGTGTTTTCTATCATACATTTGATATTACATTCTGATCTGATGACATGCTACGTACCCTATGGGGGGTATAAATTCTTCAATTTTATATTTGGACTGAAATTTGAATGATGGCTTTTGTTGAGAAATGTATGCATCCAATTATGAAGCTCTATCAATTTAATTTCTAAATGCTAATAATTTAAACCAGAAGGGAGCCTATAAAAAGGGTTTTGACTTTGTGAGAGACATTGTTTGATTTGAATTAGAAGAGGTAACATCAAGGAGGATTATTCCATGAAAATTGACCATACATGTCATAAATGATGATTTAGATTCAATATTTGCAATAAACGAAATCAGGAATAGGGGTAGAATAATAGCGCAACAAAAACTGTGTTTGTCGTGCAACAAATTTGACATGTGGGTGAAAAACTTCTGCTTGTAGTTTTATTTCACTGTGCATTAGTGTTCTCGTATGAGTAAAGTCATAAGGACTCAATAGGAATATTCATTTGTTAAGGACCAACTTTTTCCCTAGCTATTCTAGACAACTGTCTTTCTCGCAACAATCTCACTCCTAATCCAACCACGGCCTTTAAGCAAATACTATTATAACAAAGTTCTATAATATTCACTTTTCAATTCTGTTAATCAGCAAAATGTACATAATTTTGATTCAAATATGGTCTGAAAGGATCATACAGATTTCAAAGACACAAACTCACTTTTAAATCCGATTCCATGTAGATAAGCTTGTAACAGATGTAATGTAAGTGTTGGTATTGAGGTTGACTTCCATTTGTAATAGCCAACTGCCATATCACTAATAGGCTGATAACTTAATATCCCTGTCTAGCATCTCTAGAATCTCATCAACAGCTTGATATACACTCAAGTAGCAATCACACTTTTAAAAAGTTTATACTAACAAGGTCATTTTTTGATATATTTGCTTTGTTACACTGTGAGAGCACTAACAGAATGAGGTTTTAGCATTTTTTTAATCCCCACAATGCAATGTCCTTGGTGTAGCCTAAGGGGTCCACTAAACCACAATGCAATCAAAAGCTAGCTGCAACAAGGTTGAAATATATTGGTCTGTTCTTTTTGACAGCCAAACTTACTAAAAATAGAACTAAGTAAATAAAGTCCTTTGGGAATTGCAGGAAGTTTGTATGAAGTGCAGACGTTCAAGTACAAGCAATTACATGAACAGACAAACATACATTAGCCTAGTCAACATGGCAACTTCATGGCCAACATGAACAAACATAGCTATTATCATTTATCTATAAATTTTTCTGTTCATACCTTGACAAATTCTACCCACCAGTATGAATTACTAAGGGAGCATTTAGATGTCATGGCAGTAGCGGGAATACAGCTAGTTGAGGGGGAAAGCGGGAAAGGCAACTTGTTCTCAGGGAATAATGAGGAATCATGTTTTCAAAGGGTAAGTTTATCTTCAGAAAGTGTTTCAGAATTCCACCAAAATGTTTCCACGACAACCGGTTTTGTTTCTTGAGGTCAAACTGAATTAAAACTTTGACAACAAATGTACCATAGCTTGACACTTGTCTATTTTGTCATTTACTTTCTTAATCTGGAATGACATCCTCTTCAAAGACATTTCACTGAGATCTTTCTATAGCCTAGTGTGGTGTACCTAAATGATACCTAATGGACAGCCACTGTCTAAGACTTCACCTACAAGTCTGACAAAGAATTTCAAAGGATTTCACTGTGTTTGCTAAGGGAACCATGGTAACAGAGAGGGCGAAAACAGGTCAAGCTGACATCACTCTAGAGGTTATCCATTGGCTTTGACTCTAAGATCTCATTCACCACAACTAGAGGAACAAGAAGTTATGAGCCAAAAGTTGTTCATTCAAATGAGTAAACCCCTGTTAGAATGATGTAAATAGTGTACAAGTTGCCAATCTGATTAAAATCTGATGTGGTGAAAGCAGCTAAATGCTTTATTTACCTCTATTTCCATCATTTTGTGTCGTTTATTTTTGTTCCGAGTGATCGCCAGGAAACAGATTGACAAGTAGTATCCTAATATGTCGGTAAATGTACCATATTTGGACATAGTACCATATTTGGACATAGTACCATATTTGGACATAGTACCATATTTGGACATAGTATGTAAATTTAATGCCTACAGTAAACACAAACACAAACATGTTTATTGGGTAGAATTCTATGAATGAGTAATACAAGCATGATATTACTTGCAATGTGTGTGTATGGTTTTGTTTGAATTTGACATTTTATCTCAGCTTCTCATTCCTCTAGATGTGGTGAATGAGATCTTCAGATTCAAAGCCAACGGATAGCCTCTTGAAAAACCCACATAAAGTGACTGGAACTATATAAAGATAAATTTTACCTTTCCCTGCCTAACTAAATCAAGACAGAATGATGAGTTAGTCTCTGTATTAATTAGGAAAAAGCGTTCTATTCTGAAAGACCAAATACAAACATGATTTTGTTCCAATTACCCGACCCTACCTACTTTTTTTTGGTACCAACCACAAACTTTTTTATACATTTGAAAAAATCCTAATTATGTGAATGTTGGGAAAATCTTGAAAACAGTACAAAAATAGAGATATTATAACATCCCAAACACTACTAGCACACACAAAAAATATTTTTAAATATTCAATAATATAAGAATTTACCAAATTTGCCATTTTTGGATAAACAATTTATGGTATATACTGATAACAGACCGCCATGATATATAATGGTGCAAGTGTAAAAGGCAGGTACTCCAGTTACTTGCAATCATACTTGCAATGTTTTATGTGCATGCTTTCATTCACTATGCTCATGATATTTAGACTGCAGAGAACACTGTGAGCAGACATGTAGATACCCTATGTATGTCTGGCTTTGTGTGGCATTACTCATTATAGAGTTCTATCACATAATAATGTTAGTTTTTATATAGCACTTTTCAACTCTGTCCGTAAAGTACTTTACAAGTATTACTCCTGGCATGTACCTATTGTGGTACAATGGCCCTTTATACATCAACACCCTGGAGAGCATACAATCCATTGCAACCCTCTATAAATGCATATGATTAAAGCATTCACATTACAACCTCTATCCTACCACATACCCAATTATACAGCTGGGTTGACTGAGGCACAATCCATGGTTGAAATCTTGCCCAAGGACTTTACACATTCAGGAGCAAACAGCAGCAAACTGCAGATTCCAAGCCAGCCACATTAATTATTCAATCATCATGACTCCACATGATATGACTGATGAGAGTGTACAGTATTTCAATCATAGCTGGAGACAGGAAGATATTATCGTTATCATAAATATCACTACAGTAACAATATTATTAATATTTACCATGGGGATTTTTAAACAGCTGGATAAGTACACCAGGAATTCCTAATATGGTATCATTTCTTTGTCTCAATGCCTGTGCACTGGCTACTCTATTTAAATCTACGGCAGTTGTCACTTCATGTCCACACTGTCGACATAGGAGATAATCTGAAAAGACAGTAAATCAAAATAAAGAGAGAAATTTCACATATGTTGTCAAAATTTATTTGAGAATTCCTTATTTGTTACTATGGTTTACACGCACGCACACACGCACACATGCACGCATGTACGCACACACACACACACACACGCTTACAGTGTTCTCCATTGATTGCATTTATACTAGACTGTTGACAGTTGTTCATGCCTTTTTTGATACGTTCTATCTAAAACTAAAGTTGTCACCTCACTTCAATCCGGAGCAATACTATAACTGCATACAGATTGAACAGTGAGTGTGCAACTGTTCTTCCTTGCCGCACCCTCACATGATAACAGTACGAACATTTTTACTGTAGAACGTTTGACATTGGGTCATAGTTCTCGGCAATCACAGTTCCTATCAGTATGCATTAGTATCCATTGCTACGGAGCGAGGTGACGATTTAGATGAAACATAGCAAAAAAGGCACAAACGACTGTCAACAGTCTACATTTATACATATGCATAGAGAAAACATATCAAGTTCTAAAAACTACCAAATTTTAATTCTATTTCATCAACAAAAATTTAAAAAGATAAATGACAAAAGAAGTCAAAACGACTGTCAACAGTCTAACCACTACCCTATGCTGTACTGTCAACAGTCTAACCACTACCCTATGCTGTACTGTCAACAGTCTAACCACTACCCTATGCTGTACTGTCAACAGTCTAACCACTACCCTATGCTGTACTGTCAACAGTCTAACCACTACCCTATGCTGTACTGTCAACAGTCTAACCACTACCCTATGCTGTACTGTCAACAGTCTAACCACTACCCTATGCTGTACTTTCATAAACACAGTCTGTTCCATTATGTTTTACCCTGTGATATACTTTTATGAATTTTCAAAATAACATATTTCATGACACAAATCAACTGCTAACGCATAGCTTCTATACTGCACCTAAATAGTGATGGTACATTGCAGATCTGAATTATTCAGTCTCAGTCAGTCAGTCAGTCAGTCAGTCAGTCAGTCAGTTGGGTAGTTGGGTAGTTAGTTAGTTAGTTAATCAGTCAGTCAGTCAGTCAGTCTGCAGTCATTCTATTTTATTTTTATGCAAGTATTGGTGTTATAGCCTACAGGTATACATATTTTTGGAGAGACAGAGATATGAAATGAAACTGAGAAAAGAAAAGGGACGTACCCCAAAGTACTGAGCTAACCAGCTGAGCTATTAGACATCCACTGGTACATTCTCTATGTTTATCCTGATGTGACTGACATCATGTACAAGAGATGACATACATGCATGTCAAAATGGACAATATTGCCAATTTGGGATGAAAAACAATATGATATAAATATGGTTGGACCCTGTCATAAACACGATGTGTATTGTTATTAACACATATGCTGCAGTGCAACAAGGTGTTTAGTGTTGGGCCATAATGCAGAACAGCATGGAGGTGCCCCCACCAAACAGGGTACTGTTGGGTCGACCTGATGGGTCAACACATCTGTAGCATCAATTCATTCATGGATTTCAATTACAATTTGAAATACCAATCATAGGACAGTGTTGTCAACTTGTCCATACAAGTATTATAATCATAAATCATATAAAGTTATCACATAAATGTGTTTTGGTTTTTTGGGGGGGTTTTTTAATACAATTAACACACAAGTTTGTTATTTTTATTTAAATTCGGGTTTTTCTAGGATTGCATATCCCTTCCAATTGTATTTCTCGGTTTCATTTTGAACGAGTTTTATAAAACTATAAACTACATCGGTTAACAAGTTAACTCTGCATGTACATCAATTTAGACTAGAAGTGATTACTATATTATCTACATTTCCCATCCTTATCGTAGTAAAATTTCATTTTTACCATCCCATTCGTCGTCTTGTGCATTAACTGCTCCTCTCAAAATAGCAAGTATTTGAATGACACACCATACTGAGCTCCACGTTGTGATGTTTACAACATACGCTCCCCTTCCTCTTCTGGACGCAGCCATATTTGTACCAAATTTGAACTCGAGAGGGCAGTCTTTGAAGCGTATACAAGCTACTTCCTTTGGCGACTTCCATGGTTGTCCTACATTGCGTCGTATCAGTCCTTGTTCATATTGTGCAGTAAATTTTGCCGGAAAATATGTTTTCATCTAACATTTGACTTATAATATTAAATCAAACAATCAGTCTTTATTGCATAACAACATGCCTTAGCAAGCATGGTAAAATATTGATAAATTGTATGACTACCATCCTTTAGCCTGTAGCAAACTGCTGAAGGACTTGTTTACATCCAAAAGAAATTCAATAGACTTCAGTATAATCCAATGCCTCCTGCTAGCGAAATACATTTTACCAGGTTTGCTGACAATATAATGAAAGCTTGAAACATGGAGAGAGAGAGAGAGAGAGAGAGAGAGAGAGAGAGAGAGAGAGAGAGAGAGAGAGAGAGAGAGAGAGAGAGAGAGAGAGAGAGAGGGGGGGGGGAGAGAGACAGACAGACAGACAGAGTGTGTGTGTATGTGCCTGTGTCTATGTCTTTGTGTGCATGTGTGTGGGGGTGGGTGTTTGTGTGGGGAGGGTGTGTAATCTGATCATTAAAACTTAATGTTGGAACATGACTAGATTTGCTTTTATTTATGTCGTTGTCAGATTGAAGAGGTGATCACTCTCAGAACAGACCAGCAAAAAAGACAATGGATGAGTTAGGATGTTAACTAGATTAGCAAGACCACATATAATAGAGATATACGGTATCATGTATATACAATTGTACGTATTTAGACTTTAGAGAGAGAGAGGGGGACAGACAGACAGACAGACAGACAGACAGACAGACAGACAGACAGACAGACAGACAGACAGACAGACAGACAGACAGACAGGCAGGCAGGCAGGCAGGCAGGCAGGCAGGCAGGCAGGCAGGCAGGCAGGCAGGCAGACAGACAGACAGACAGACAGACAGACAGACAGACAGACAGACAGACAGACAGACAGACAGACAGGGGGACGGAGGGAAACAGAAACAGAAACAGACAGACAGTACACCCGTTAAAACTACTGGTTACATACACATAAATAACGTCGAAAGTGTATATACTATTTGAATTAGATTAAAGTTACACGTACAAGTCCAAGTCTAAGGAATGGCCATCAACTTTTAATTGATTTGGTTTTAAGAAATCAATAGTTCCAAGTATTGCTTACATCGTCAAAATTAAAAGAGAAACTGGATTTCGTGGGAAATGATAGCATGTCGAGTTCAATGTCAAAGAAAGTTTATAGACATATTTTAAAAGGGGACCTTGAATTTTTTTTAAAAAGTACATTCTATCGATCAGTTTACTTTATCGTCATTACACTTGACAGCTGACAAAATGTCTCATTCTTACATTTCAATGCCAACTTAATTCGTTACTCAAAACACGTGCTATTTAATGATATCTCTCTCAACCCAAAAATAGAGAAATACAATGATATATTTAGATTGTTAATGGAAAGATGTGCAGGCAGTGAACGTCTGTTACACACGGAACAAGGACATCAACTGCCAATATTAAGTCTCCCTGCAATGTGTCTGTTGACAATTTGATATCCATTCATCATCAACAACTATTTTACAATTTCCCCCAACTTCCTCTACAATATTAATAAAGCTACGCTTCCATCTATAGCAATAACATTCTCATGTTAGGTCGGTAGGTTGGTAAACACCCCCCCCCCACACACACACACACACACACACACACCTCTCTCTCTCTCTCTCTCTCTCTCTCTCTCTCTCTCTCTCTCTCTCTCTCTCTCTAAGCACGAAGAATATTTTATTTTCTACCTCCTATAAAATGACTTTCCTTAATATTTCGCTAATTTTATCATAAACTTTGACATGTTTTCCTTTAAAAAACGGAAATAACATAGACCAAGTATGTGTTTGTAACTCAATAAACTGCAAAAAAAACAAAGAAATGTGTAAAATGTTCGTTTTTGTGCGCGCAAAAACAAACATTTTACACGTTATAAAAATATTTCGCTAGTTGTTGAGGTACAAAATTAATGTGAGGTCCCTAAAAATTTACACTACAAGATCATGGAAATCGTAACGACATCGTACTGTGAGTAAAATATCATGTAGAGTCTATGATCGCAACAATAATTTTGTGTCTTATTCAATTACTACCAGTTGAAATTCGAAACTTATCTCCGCTATATCGTAACAAAAACTTTTAGTTTGTGCTTATCCTAAGCTCAAAACTCGGTTTCCGCTGTCGTAAAAATATAGATTACTAGTAACCTGTCTATGAATATTTACACGAGTGAGTGAATTCTAAGTACCAGTGTTCACAATCATGTGCCATAGGTGTGACGTGCGTTTGTGCATGTGTTGTTTAGAGGTAGACGTACTTTATGTCACCCTCATTTGACTTCGTCACTGTTCAAAATGAATACAATGTATAATAAAAAGGTAGTATTGTGACACACCACAATAAAAGATACCGTAATTGGGAAGGATAAAGAACGGGGCAAATCACGGAGAATGTGATCGACGGTAACTACCACAGTGGCGCGTATTATTGCTTTGATTAGTGTTTTCCCATGAACAATAACAAGAATCCTGTGATTACAAATCAATACACTCTCAACTTTTTTTTCAGATACAGGTAGGGGAATACATTCAAATCACAACGTATTGTATTTGAGCTTATTGACAAGGATACGGCAACATAAGAAATACTACGGATCCCCATGGTAACTACGTACTGGACAGGGCATTGCGGAATTAGAAAAAAAAAATCCATGGACATAGATTCTGATGACACAGCAGTTATAACATAACAGAACATTGAGTGAAAATATTGAGGACGAGAAGAATATCATTTTATACCAAATGGCTACAGACATATCACAAATAAATCTTGCCTACTCGCTGGATCTGTGACTCCGCTACACTCGGATAGTGAAAAAGCGCATGACTGTATCGGAGTCTCGGATCCAGCGACGTCTGTAGACAGGCTGCTCCGCGCATTGTCAAGAACTGAAAATAAAAATTCCGTCCCTATATTACCTACACGTACACACGTCCGGGTAATATTTAAATGGGGTTCTATTGATCACTGCATTTACACGGACTGCTATTGCTAAAGTCTATTCATACCCCCACATGATAAATGGTAAAGACAGGGGTACAATTAAACCCAGGATAAGTGTCCCTATCCCTACATCTCGTAAATATCATATTATCCTTCATTTAGTGACCAGTAGTAGACAAAAGTAGATGACATTTGGGAATGGATCTAGGTTAATGTATATTGGTCGTAAAATCTAATGAGTTCACTGCAATACAACGGAAATGACCGATTACCCTACAATTTACAAAGTGAAGTTACAGCCAATATAGAATGAGCATGTAGTTTCGATTAGATGCGTCATCAAGTTCAGAGAGACTGGCCACACGGTTTAATCTTACAGCCAAAATAGAATGAGCATGCAGTTTGGATTAGATACGTCATCAAGTTCAGAGAGACTGGCCACACGGTTTAATCTTACAGCCAAAATAGAATGAGCATGCAGTTTGGATTAGATACGTCATCAAGTTCAGTGAGACTGGCCACACGGTTTAATCTTACAGCCAAAATAGAATGAGCATGCAGTTTGGATTAGATGCGTCATCAATTTCAGTGAGGCTGGCCAATCGGTCTTAAGAAAGATACATACACTCATTGCTTCCAAAAGTGTCTGCTCTGTATTCTATTATGATGTAAACAGTAGCAGCATATGGCAGGTTCACCATGCATTCAAATAACCAACTTTATACAGTGACCACAGAGACCATAGACTCAAACACTTTCACAGTGAGATGGCAATGTCAACATGTCTACTATCTTTATCTTAACATAAACCTTGTAACCAGTCTCATTGTAACCACTCTCACTGTAACCACTCTCACTGAACTTACAGCTTAAAAATTGGAGGTTCGCCGAAAGACTGTGAGTATCATACATATTTTGTGTTCCCCAAGAACACTTTAGATAAGTATTAAGAAATGGGCTTCCCACAGACCAGTCAATACAAATACAAACAACACCACACTCCTGCCGACATGGAGGCACTGTATATGTACACACATGTCACCACTGGGAACCATGCAAGCAGACTCAAATTCTTGCTAGTTTCAATTTGTAAGTGTCAAAATCTGAGCATGCAATGTGATGACATTAAATAGCTTCTTTGTTCCAAGGAACTTGTTGTTGTTGTTGTTGTTGTTGTTATTGTTGTTGTTGTTGTTGTTGTTGTTGTTGTTGTTGTTGTGTGTGTGTGTGTATGTCTGTCTGTCTGTCTGTCTGTGTGTGTCTGTGTGTGTATGTGTGTGTGTGTGTGTGTGTCTGTGTGTGTGTGTGTGTGTGTGTGTGTCTGTGTGTCTGTGTATCAGTATAGGTACGATCGGATGGTATTGTTTATATTTATAATGAGTGGCCTTGCAGTGGGAAGCCTGTTTCTTAACACCTATCTACATTGTTCTTAGGAAACATAAAATATGTATGACACGCTAAGTTTTTCGGCGAACCTAAGTTGTAATATCCCATCTCGTCAAAACTGCATGTTCATCTTGTAACGGTTGCAACTATGGGTTGCAACATAAACATTGCCCTGGCATGGACCATAGCTCTCAAAGACAGCTATAGTGATCGCACTCAATGACCTCACTGAGTACTCATAAACTCAACATATCGTTTGTCGTATCACACAACAGTTGTCACAAACGTCAGATCCAGATTTATTGCCGTGGTTATTATTATCACGTGATTATTTATGACTGACTGACCTGGTTGTCTTTTTACATATAATCGATGGTTTATCGAAATAAACAAGTGATCTATCACTTGTTGTTGCACCTCTAACCCCTGCCATAAACACCTGTCCAGTTGAACACATTAATACTAGTATACAGAATGTGACGTCATCTGGAGACTGGCGGTGCAGTTTGACTGACAGCGGTCTATAAATTTATGATGGGTCAAAAAGATAATTATAACCATTCAGGAATAATTTAACCAACTCAATAAAACTTTATCCGAAATTTATGAGATACATATACTAAATTAATAATTCCCGAAATGATATAGTATTCCTGGGGTCTCAAAGCAATATAGCAAATGAAAAGGATAAACATACGTTAATATTTGATACGTTAATATTAGTATACACAATACAATACAATACAATACAATACAATACAATACAATACAATACAATACAATACAATACAATACAATACAATACAATACAATACAATACAATACAATACAATACAATACAATACAATACAATACAATACAATACAATACAATACTATATTTTGCCACACAATATGAATAATACAATATTACACTAAACAACATATACGATGCTGTACGATACAGTACAATATGTGCAACACACACAATGCACTGCTATACAATATGATACAATATGATACAACACAATACGATACGGTACGACATGATACGATACGATACAACACGATGTATGTATGTATGTATGTATGTATGTATGTATGTATGTATGTATGTATGTATGTATGTATTGTATGTATGTATGTATGTATGTATGTATGTATGTATGTATTGTATGTATGTATGTATGTATGCATGTATGTATGTATGTATACATGCATGTATGTATGTATGTATGTATGTATGTATGTATGTATGTATGTATGTATGTATGTGTGTGTGTGTGTGTGTGTGTGGGTGTGTGTGTGTGTGTGTATGTATGTATGTATGTATGTATGTATGTACAGTATGTGTGTATGTATGTATGTATGTATATGTGTGTGGGTGTGTGTGTGTGTATGTATGTATGTATGTATGTATGTGTGTGTGTGTGTGTGTGTGTGTGTGTGTGTGTGCCTATTACACACGATGCACGCACTACGATGAGTTAGTGGGTAAAAAGGGAGGGAAGTAGATAGGTAACTAGCTAGGAATGAAGGAAGGAAGGAAGAAATAACTGCGAACGGCCAGGATTTCAGTCTCGATAGAAGTATACGTACGTTGATAATTCAAATCTTTCGATGTCTTCTGTCAGTCTTCCTTATATATGTTTTTCTCTAATTTAAAAAAAATATTATGGATAATATTTAAATGAAAAGAATTCAATACAATCATTTGCGTTTCGCTGCACGTATCAATATGATTTAATGTTGTTGACAAGTTTGATCGCTTGGTTTCTTGTCGCTAGCCATTTCTTCGTCAATTTAGATGTTTACCAATTGTCATCTTGATATTTATTGAGTACAAGGACCCTCATTCAGAACGTGTCCAAAATATCACAAATGCTGATCGACACGTAGGCCTAACAAACGAACGTGTGCAAGGTTGGAAAAACAGTAAATGACCCATGACACTTATATACAATCGCTACACACGACATACCCTTAAAGTCAATATTTCGGATGTCTTGAGCTTTTTTTTTCTTTTTTTAAGCTGTGTGGAGTACTCTGCATACCGGTAACAAGAATTCCTATAGAACATTAAGCATTTTATTGATTTGTAGCTATGACTTTGTTTCTTTGTTTGTCCAGATTGTCTACGTGTACGCCGTGTACAACCTACACATTGCGGTGAACACTATAGGATATTTCAGGTATACAGTTCGTTCACATGATCAAAGTATCTGACGACATCATTTCACAAGGTAGATAATTGAGGGCGCTTTACCACATAGCAAACATTATTAAACATAGACATTTATCAAAGCGATTGACCAACATATTCATTCGTGCACTATTCAAAGATTTGTCTATCCCTCCCTCTGTATGTGATAATACCTCTCATCCCACACTTTGCCACTGTAATAAATCCTTCCTTTGTATTTAACATAATATAATACTCAACATGGTGGTTTTATCATTGCGAACACCCGGCACGGCGCCGCCCCTCTGTATAAAATATGTCGTACTAAAGTTATTAAACAATTAACTATAGACGTATTTAATCCGTCAGTATAATAGAGCTAGTCCATGTGTTGTGGTCTCAGTAGCGTTGACACAGTTCCAATAACAAACATCCATATAAAGAGCTGCAGGTTCATCGGGAGGGCACGCACGTACTTATCTCAGCGTAAACAAAGTCTGTTGAACCCTGGGAGTGACATCAATACATATATATCAGCCTTGTTTGGTCAGTAGGCCTAGAGCAGTTGGAATCACTTCTCCCCCCCCCCCCCTCAGTTTTATGGCCTATTACACGAAGCAGAATTTTATTACGATGGTAAAATAACTCTACCTCGACAAATGTATACACTCATAGTTTGCCATGGTAAAGTAATACTAATTTACTAAATTTCAAGACCACTACCAATTTATATGAATTTATTGTCATCACAGCCACCACGATCCTCATCCCCGGGTCCTCATCACCCTCGTCCGGCTCCTCCTCCTCCTCCTCCTCCTCCTCATCATCATCATCATCATCATCATCATCATCATCATCATCATCATCATCATCATCATCATCATCATCATCATCATCATCATCATCACCATCACCACCACCACCACCACCACCATCATCATCATACTAGTAATCATGGTAATAATTAAAAGTACCTTGATGGTATTGTCCCCGGTATTGCCCCACACACGTACAAACGACCCTTGACTACGTAGGCGACAAAAAGTATTGATGCTTGTACGTCTACGATACAGATACAGAAAAGGCCTCTAAAATTGTATTTTCAATATTTCAATGATTGCTTACCGTACGCTTGACTTGAATACAACAACATGAAATGATAAATTCGAGATATATATATATATATATATATATATATACCGTACAAATAGGACAACACAATATATTGATACTGTATAGCAAATGCGGCTGCTGTTCTTTAAATTAGGGTATCCGATGATAATTGTGTTAAATATACATAACGTGTCAGAAGCCTGGATTCGCCTTCCTCGGGGAGCCTTGCGCTGAACTAGAAACAGTGACGAATCCGTGGTCATCGTAGAGTCGAGCTCTCTACCACAATAATACTATACATGTGATGAAAATATAAACATGGTTCTGTTCAATTTATTCGCACGCGCAATTGATTACTTGAAGTTCACTTTCCGTGACTTCTGTTTAAGAACTGCCCATCGTCGTCAACCACAGCCTCTTTTACGGCACCGTCCAAAACACGCCGCCATTTCGCAGTGACGCGACAGAAATATTAGCAGCTCTGGTTTGCGAGAATGGAACTGCCATGCTTGCAGCGATATACAAATTACACACCACTTTCTATCATTCCGTCCACAAAGCCTCGATTTTCTAAGCTCCTTTTCTGTTTATTGTAAGAGTTTGGTGACTTCTCCACGACTGAATAGACTTTTCATACACATGAAAGCCTACAGCACGTAACCATGTTTTATTGTTAAACCTTACTGATCGTCACATAAAGCTAATTCTATTTTTTTTCGACCATCGAATCGTGAGAGTGAAATAGTCAGGGCAAGTTTCCTATCTATAAATATACTTAGTCTAGTTTAATACCAAATTCAAGTGAATTTCTAGACAATCGCAAAAACGTGATGCGGACTAGGATTATCGCAAAAACATAAACAAAATATTCATTTATTTATCAATTCTGTAAATCCTACAAATTACTTATCTATTTACTAGTTCTAATATATTTGTTTGTTTGTTTGTTTGTTTGTTTGTTTGTTTGTTTGTTTGTTTGTGTACGTGTCTGTTAATTTGTTTTTATCCAGGTTGTAGGTTGCTCATATTATTACTTCCCGATGCTACTCTGTTTATTTGGGTTTTTGTTTGTTTATGTGTGTGTGTTTCTTTCTTGTTTCTGTACATGATGGTTTGTGTGTTGTTCATGTTATATCCCCCCCTCCCCCTCCCCCTCCCGCCACCGCTTCGCACCATTCTAAATTCTGTTGATCACCCATAACGAACCATGGCTACCACATAGCTTGGGGTGCGAGAGGGTACAATGATACAGCAATATAATTTTTGCAGAATGGAATGATTGCTTTGAGAAAGAAACGTAATTAAGATTGTTTCACGACGACATCTAATTTCATTATCTTCTTTCTGTCTAGAAGGGAAATTTTGTTATGATGGTGGGGAAAATGACTGAAATGGAGTTTAATTTGTTATGCAGCACAACAGTAACCAGCTAGTAATGTACACAAACCATGGTCTAGTAAATACTACTGACTGTCAAGGGAAACAATAACTCACAGTGTGCGATATTTCAAATCATAGCAAACGCCGATGGGTTAAAATTTCTCTACTTTATAGAATACGAACACAAAAGATGAAATATCAAGGCAGGTCGTTCACTTGTGAAACGTGAGAGATTATTTGGTATTTTGATATGGCAGTACCGATGTTTGTCAGCATATAATTTCCTTTACATCTGTAGGCTTGAAAAACAAAGTCTGTATGAATGTCAGAGAACGTCGCAAATTGTTGTCGTATTCACTAGTTAGTATTATTACTGACTGAGTCATCACAAAGCCGATGGGTTGGCAAGCTGTGATTGAGGACATCCAAATATGACAGATACAATATAGCCGTACGGTGATGTAAACACCCCGGTAAAGTTCATTGAACAGCGCTGATACATTCCCCCTTCTATTTTCAACAGAAATAAGCTTTTTAACGAAAAATTTGAAAAGATAATATGCGTTCATCTGATGTAAACACGCATTTTCCCTGCCTACTTTTTCCATGTTAAGTCGAACCCCTGAGAACTCTTAGCAATGCGTTTTGGTGTAAACACTCAGGAACGTTCACTGAACAGTGCTAATGTATTTCACACATTTTGAAGTCGAACCCCAGAAAAATCAATATAAAAGAAGAAAAACGTAAATAGATATTCATTTGGTATAAACACTTCGGAAAAATTAACTCAACAGTGTTTGTAGTTGCCCCGTGTCTGTAGCTACTCCTTTTATTAATTCGAACCCCAGAAATCTAAAGACGAATATTATTTACCTAACTAACAACATTTCTTAACCTAGCTGTCGTCAACATATTTTCCCGCCAAAAAATTTACCCGCAAAATTCAGAAGACATTGTATAATTTCTTTATTTCAGTAATATTTATTAAAGTTTAATATCCTATTTTGACCCAGAGCCTGCAAATATTCACATTTACATATTTATATCAAAAAATTTTATTTAAAATTTGATAACATAAGCAAATGTCTTTTAAAACAAAAATGGAGACTTGAGATGTTTTCATGTCTTGCATAGGAACGAGGTAAATAACACGTTAGGGTCATATGTACACTATCTTTGGGGCCATTTATCACTCAATTTATGGCGTACAGTTAATACGCACAGACAAATGAAATTTTCTTGTTTGGTGTATTTCATTACTATGTATTATTTGGATTGACGATGTGATTTTTAATGTCCCATCGCAATGATATTTTCATTATCTTGGAGGCATTGACAGCGTTTATGCAACGTCACCTGTCTGTTACAATTGCTACAAAGCCATCAAATCAAATTTATGGCTGAATCATAATGACCATAAAAATGTAATTAATGACAACATGTCATTTTTTTTCTAGAACGCGAAAACACGGATTTCGTTCTAATTTATATGTATTAGCCATTCTGCGCTTCATCAACGATTGTACGTTGGCTAAGGACCACGAGGGAGGGGTAAAAGCCCGGGGTAAAAGTCATACGAGTGATGAGTGATAAAAAAGTAGAGTGTGGGTGTCTTACAAGACGCCAGTGTGTTGAGTTTAGATCAAAGCCAATGTGTGTATGTGTGTATATATATATATATATATATATATATATATATATATATATATATATATATATATATATATATATATACATATACATATATATATATATATATATATATATATATATATATATATATATATATATATATATATATATATATATATATATATATATATATATATATATATATATAGTCGAGCGAGTCCACCGCTCAACCATACACCTGATGATCCTTCTGGTGAAACTGACTGTAGTGTAAACCCATAATGATATAACGAACTCGTCTTCTTTCATTTTAATTTGATGTATGTATTGCTCTCCAAGCTGATTGAGCACTCTACTTGGCGAAAGAAGAATTAACCTGTATATATATATATATATATATATATATATATATATATATATATATATATATATATATATATATATATATATATATATATATATATATATATATATATAGTTTTGGTAGTACTGGAACTCTTTCTTGGGTGTAACTCGGAGTTTCACGCATATTGCGATCATCAGACACAGGGAGTGTCTGATGATCGCAATATGCGTGAAACTCCGAGTAACACCCAAGAAAGAGTTCCAGTACTACCAAAACTATATATATATATATATATTATATATATATATATATATATATATATATATATATATATATATATATATATATATATATATATATATATATATATATATATATCTCCACGAAAGTGCAATATGGTAAGTAGCTCTAGAAATACGCGCTCCAATTGCAACACTTTTTGGGCGAAGACGTGTTGGCGTTCTTGGGATGCTGATTTCCAGAGCGACATATGAACAGATGTGTGTAACAGTGCTGATATTATTAGCCATAAGTGTACGTGTCTCCCTAGTCTTCGAAAAACACAGATGGGGAGTGTGACATTAACATGACATTTACGTACATTGAAGCTAAGACAAACAGTTAGGATTTAATACATGATGACAGTTTCGATTACGTGTATTAGTGGTATAAAGTCATTGCGAACTTGAGCTCACGTGGGACTTACGTTTCTACTAGTACGATTTCATTGAGAATTAATTTGTCCCCAGTTGACTGAACACATGCACTGTTCTCTCGCTTATTTTTTGGTTTGTATTAATATCTAATTGAGTTACAATTAGATATTACGAATTCTTGTCAGAAATCAATCAGAAACTTTGTCCTACCGTTTAATCTCTGGTAAGTACCGTCGTTGTTTTTTTTAAAAAGTTTTGTTGGTTATGTTTGCACTGTAACCTTGGGGAGGGCGCAACTCCCTGGAAAGCCGCTACGGGGAGGGGGGGGCTCAGCGCAATCCTCCAAACTCAAAGGCTTGTCATTTTTATATTTTACAACTCAGAGACCCTTTCTCATACAAATACACTCTGATACTGTCACGTATGGTGTTACATCCAAACCATCGCTAACCACACAATAGAGAAACTCTATCTCAGTGTTTAACATGACAAGTATATCCCTCCTCAATCAAACCTGAGGCAGTAGAAAAGGCGGCTTTGGCATCGCTCCTCCCCCATATTGCCATCTATGACAGTTGCACCCCTCCCCTCCCCTAACACTCTCTACGAATGGTATACCGTTTTCTTTAGCCATGTGGTATCATAAACGATTTTTTTAAAAAAAAGTAGGAATAGACATTTTCTGCTTTTGAACGAATGGATAACTCTAGTCTCCTGGCGGGGGAGGGGGGGGGGCATCTAAGATTCGGTATACCCTGTAGTTGGTAACGAAACAACACACTGGAAACGAACGTGTTCCATTTACACTGGACATAGTATTGTAATATAAGTCTTCTTTTTTCTATAGTTAACATGTATTTAAATGTTATAAGCTTACATTTTTATGTACTTTAATAACTTCAGCAAAAAAGATTCGTCGACTTAGTTTGTTATCAATTTGCGACGATTGAACTATCAATATACTCACCATAATATAAACGATACGGTACAAAAAGAGTTGACAGTGATTAAAATACAAACAATTAAACCCTTTTCAATTGTTTTGACTCTCTGACAATTCTTTATTTAATTCAGGATATCGGTGACTAAAAGATTGGCATCTATCCTTTTTTTAAATCGTTTTTAATCACTTTTAACATTAGCAACCAATGAGATTGTTATATTATTTTGTTCATGAGCACAATATTACAGGAATTGTATGTTGATTCACAGACAACATCTATTCTTGTCTGTGGTTGATTGCAATTCCCAGACCACGTTCACTGTAACTACCTCACAGACAAAGGCTACCTGGGGTGTTAACTACGTGTTCGTCTGTAACGAGGGCGATCTATTTTATATCACTCTGTTGCCGTCTTTTTTTGATATATTTTACATGTAATGAACGCAATCGTGCTAATAGGACCACCCTGTGTGACTAAAAGTGTTCGTATCACCATACGAAACGTTAGACAATACCATCTACATGTTGAAGTTCAAGAACACGATCCCAGATCTCGGTGAATGACCAGGCATACTTGCAGCCCATTTTTAACAAAAGTA
Organism: Glandiceps talaboti; assembly: GCF_964340395.1. Taxonomy (NCBI): domain Eukaryota; kingdom Metazoa; phylum Hemichordata; class Enteropneusta; family Spengelidae; genus Glandiceps; species Glandiceps talaboti. The sequence goes on along the minus strand of NC_135561.1, from coordinate 20,455,102 downwards.
ATTTTCCCTTGGCACTTGCGAGTGTTCGATTCAACGTCAATTGTACTTATATATATATAAATAACACCTCCAGACAATCGACTTTCGTTGACAATTAATCAATCAAGGCGTACTTCCAGAGTACTTCAACGTGAGGGAAAGACCCGGGAAATCGATGCGTCGAGGTTTGCTTAGAATCGAGCCATACACACCGTGTGTACAAGGCGAGGGTCATTGAACGCTGACGCTTTCACAATGTGTTTTGAATGTCAAGGTCGAAGAATCTAAGTAACCAATCAAAATCGTTGGAATAGAAATTGTAGAAGACATTTAATACAGAGGCTTTTAAATTGATGGACTTGTCAGAATAGAGCGTTGAAAATGTATAATTGACTATGATTAAAGCTACCGAAATTCCTTTAATTTGTGCCGCTTCTCCTTGATTAGTTGAATAAGCAAAACGTTAAGAAACCACTTGAGTGTCTTTGTTTCTGTGAATGTCTTCCCCTTGTATGACGAATACAAGCTTACAGTTCAATAGTTACAGTTGAAATGTGATTTTAATCGAACGTTACTCTCTAGTCTCATAATTCACACTTATTCACTTGTCATTTATCAACTATTGTCTACCATAATAACAACTCGACTTTGTATCGTGCACGACATATTTCATAAATACAATTTGAATGTTAATGCAATATTCAAGTAATGTTATCAAAATTTGATGACATAAACAATGAATGATCATGAGTAAGAGAGAATTTAGTGAGAAAAGACATCTTATCCAATGGATGATCCTATCCTTGAATATTAAATCACAGATATATTGTTACTGAAAAGGTGATCGTATATTAATACACAACCCACTTACATGTAATGTCTCCAAGCGGACATCACCGCTGGGAATTTTACACTGGGCCCCTTCAGTATGTACTAGTATATGTATATTTAATATAAAACTTGGGGCTATTCTCTGTCCATGCACCTGCCAAAGTCAGTCAAGCCTTGAACACATAAGATATAACATACATACATACACATACATACATACATACATACATACATACATACATACATACATACATACATACATACATACATATACACACACCCACCCACCCACGCACGCACGCACACGCAGGCACGCAGGCACGCACACACACACACACACATACATACATACATACATACATACATACATACATACATACATACATACATACATACATACAGATGCAGATGTAAAATAATGTGAGTGTGTGTCTGTCTGTCTGTCTGCCTGCCTGTCTGTCTGTCTGTCTGTCTGTCTGTCTGTCTGTCTGTCTGTCTGTCTGTCTGTCTGTCTGTCTGTCTGTGTCTGAATGTTTATATTTTAAATAAGACATTCAGGCACATAATTATAGGTGTACCTTCCTTGCAACAATCAGACTATAAAACGTGAGCACAAATGCCTCAAGTAATCACAATCACAACACATGAGGTGTTACTCAAGGTCAGTAGTTATTATTAGTCAATCGATTTAGTCAGTTATTTTTTATATAACAGCTACATGAACAACAGGAATAGTCGTTGTAATAATGGTGATGATGATGATGATGATGATGATGATGATGATGATGATGATGATGATGATAAAAAACAGTTCGGTTGTTTGTTTCTACGCATGCGTATTGTAAGTTGTTTTAATAAAATCTGTGAAATTATTACCATTCCATGTGTAAGTATTAGCATAGATAAAACACAATAACGTTTCAATACGATAATACGTTTATCAACGACAAAATAATTTCATTTTTTTTTCACTTTTCATTCTTTGTCATATCCTTTTCAAGTGTTTTTAATTTTCAAACAAAACAAATTGTGCCATTCCTTATCAATTGGCTCTAGAAAGCACTATATTCCATTTTCCATTTATTTCTTCAATTTTGTCTCCGCCTCGTGGTCACACAGTCTTACGCCTTTTTCCCAATTAGATTGTATTGATTTAATAAACCGATAGTGTAATTTAAAATTGTATCAGTACTCCAGAGGGAGGCTTGTTTTCTATTGCTTGTATTTAAAGTTAAATGGATGTCCATTTAACCCCCAGAGCGTTATCCTTGAACTTGTCAAGTGTGCTTGCAATACTATACGACAAGTGTGAGCCGTGTTCTCTGTATTTCTTTGATTCCGAACAAGATTAACAATCCGTGCTCGATGGAAGATTCTGACAGCTTCTTGTAGTTGTTGTTGTTGTCGTCGTCGTCGTCGTCGTCGTTGTTGTTGTTGTTATTAGTGTTTTGTTTACCATCTTGATTGTTATGATTATCAAAAAAATCGTCAATTGCAATACATTTCCCTGAGTGCCACAAGGGGTAATGACATTAGTGGCGCTCAGAAACTGTTTATTAAATAGATATTACTTATAAATTTCTCCATTGAAGGCATGAAAAAGTTAGTAGTAATTATTAAGTATGTTTTTCCAAGTCATACAATATTCAGTGAAGTAGATAATGATACAGAAGTTGGAAGAAGCTGTCACACATTTATGTACATACGTATAACGTTGTTACTATAATTGAAACTATTAGGTTTCACTTAAATTTTGTTTCAAAACATGATCAGACCGTTTTCTGTTTTACTTCCATATTTCAAGTTTGCTACTGATTTTGATTTTGACAAAGAGAGAGAGAGCGATATATATATGTAGGTCGATAGGTAGTGGTAGGTAAGTCGGTCGGTTGGTCGCGGTAGATAGATAGATAGATAGATAGATAGATAGATAGATAGATAGATAGATAGATAGATAGATAGATAGATAGATAGATAGATAGATAGATAGATAGATAGATAGACGGACGGACGGACGGACGGACGGACGGAGGGAGGGACGGAGGGAGGGAGGGAGGGATGGATGGATAGAGATAGATATGTATGTATGTATGTATGTATGTATGTATGTATGTATGTATGTATGTATGTATGTATGTATGTATGTATGTATGTATGTATGTATGTATACATCTGTCTGTCTATGTCTGTCTATCTGTCTGTCTGCCTGCCTGTCTGTCTGTCTGTCTGTCTGTCTGTCTGTCTGTCTGTCTGTCTGTCTGTCTGTCTGTCTGTATGTCTGTCTGTCTGTCTATTTATGGATATACATGTATATATGTATCTATAGTGTATGTATTTATAATTGTTTAATATGTGGGCATTCAGTGGGATGTATGGAATTTCAACCAGTTAGTCTCAATGATGTATACTATTGGCAAATACAACATGACAGACTGTTGTTTTAATTGTTTCTTTCCAAGAGTGTCCAAATGTGTCAGTGAGCACTTGTCACAATCAATTAAGACACGACACGCTAGGTTAAACACTGAGTGATTTCAATAGCTCTGTGCCTCCCATTAGAGTGTAACTAGGTAAGTTTACTATATAGGATAGTTCAAATATTAATATCACAGGTTTTAGCAGAAGGCAACAACCACCTGTGATGGTTTCGGATATGACTTCAAGAGATGACGCCGAAAGACAACATTTACATGTCGATGGTTGCCATGACGATGTATTGTTATCTGGAAATCAAGCTCTCCTATGACGACACTCAGATATCGTAATAACACAAAGGAAGTCATTCTCAATGTGCTCTGGTGGACCCGATATCCGATTAAGTCCTGCTCTTGGTTTACATAAGTCATTTCTACATTGCTATCGTTCTGGGTGAGTGACCGCTGAATGAACCGTTCCAGTCAACGGACAGCCGTTATTCATGTCAAGGATTTACCGTGAGGACGATGGCCTTCTTTAAAAAAAAAATTTGTTTCTCAACTTTAAAATCTCAAAAATGATTGGTGCCCTCGTTGTTTTAATAAGAACAAACAAAAAAATCATTAAAACATCTCCATGGGTCAAATTCTGTACAATACCAGGCTGGTCGCTCAACGAAATTCACTTTTGGAGAAAATCTCTGATATTTGTGAGCGCTGAAAAGCAAAATCAAAATTCAGAGTTGGTAAGATCAAGAGAAACACAAAACGAAGTTAAAATGTCCTATTATCGAATGGTCAGCTGGGTTTCGTCAACAATTTTTGCTCTGACGTCAGAGCTTGTCCCGGTCGGCTGGTTGGGTGAAAGGCTAGACCAGCCGGCGAGATGCCGGTAGTACGTGAGGTCGTACACATACGAATATATAGCAGACAACAACAATACATGACACGTGCACCATTATTCGTTTTTCTAGCTTCCAGACATATCAACAGACATGTTTTACATGGCAAACAAAGTTTCTATATCCACAAAATTTTAGAAATTGATGAAATGTTATGAAATCAGGATAATTTATTGACGTATTGAAACGTAAAGTTGATAAATGAACGACAACCGAGTGAAATAGGGGGGGGGAGTAGAATCCTTCATTATTGACAGGGCACTACTAGCATGTTTACCCACGCCACCACCAACATCCTAACCGCGAATTCTCTTCATTTATTACATCCAATACCTTTATTTTTTATTTGAGTTATTGGTGTAGTGGGTGCTTACTACGTGCAGGACTTATTTTATGCAAAGTTGCCGGGTAGTTCGTCCAACCGTTCCGACCATTTTTTTTCTCGAACACACGGATACTCGGCGTCTAGACAAACTGGAATTCGAACACCACCAGACCCTGAATTCGAACACCACCAGGCGCTGAATTCTATCACCTCCATATATGTCAAACTCTTCAATGACATATCAAGGTTTCAAACTTATTGACAACGACAATCTCTTGTTTTAATTTATATCATTTGAAAATAGTATGTAGGTACGGTGGCTTATTAGTGTCATTGGATGATTTTGAATTTCCAACGTTTTCACTTGTGAATTTCTTAGAAAGTGTGCAGAATACAAAATCATAAAGAATCAAAGTAAAAATGTCGGAAATTCAGAACCAACCTGAAATAATGTCCACCTTGTTTCTTTATGATTTTGAATTTTACAGGTTTCAATTTTTGACTTTGAAAATCAACTGAGAAATTCACAAGTGAAAACGTCGGAAATTCAAATCGCTCAATGGTACAAGCCACCGTACTATTAGGCCTACTGGTATATGAGTTGACCTTGACTACATGGAAAGGCTACCATTGTGCCGCCAAGGTAATAAAACTATAGACGAACACACAATGTAATTTGTCTGTCCATCATTTGGAGTATGACCCATAGGGTGGGATCAATAGAAACAACAAAACTAAGCATACTGTAATTTCTGCACGTAGACACAACACTGTAATGCCATTTGTTTATTTTATCATCTAATAAATACCGTTTACCAAGAATTGCATTGTTCAAAAGACTTAAGAATAGTCCACGGCCCGGTCGAGCGGAAACAGTTATTTCATCATTATTACTAATAGTAAATCTATTAAATTGGCACAAGCTATAAAGTTTATCAGCTTTTTGCTTCAGTGACAATACTTTTTAATAAAACCACATTCCAGTATAATGTCAATATCAATGCATGTCTTCTTTAACATTACAATTGTCTTCTGACATTATTAGATCAGTTGATTGCAGGGATGTCCTGAACATTTCTATAATATGTATCATGAATTACGTCATTGGAAAATGTGAGTTATATCTTGATACTAGGTTTGAGTTCAGTCAATCGCAAGTGATGGTTAAGTGTGCTTCAGTAAGTACAATAATGTGAGTACCTTTTAAATATACAGCAAAAACTATGCCTATACACGTATAAACTCAGCATTGTACCCCTTTTAACCTATTGTCCTTGTAGAGGTTCAAGAAGGCGTTGTTGGTGTATTAATTGTCAATTTAATAGTATTTTAACTGTTTTCTTTGTCAGGATTCTGTTGTAATATTTACACGGCTGTCTATAGCCATGTAAAACTGTTTTTCAGCTGAGTTAGCAATGCCCAAATGAAAGAAAAGTTTTCAAAACATGTTTACGAATTAAGATCTAGCTAAAGCTTTAGATTGTAATAAGGGATTTATGTTATAATTAGTGTTTATGTTTATACCTGGTGTATTAAGGTACACAAAGGAAGGTGGTGATGACGTAGCTGGCGGTGACGTCACGGTAAAATTAGTGTATAGACTTTATTGAGACTGATGCAATAGTGTTGGCAGGCTGACAAATGCTGAGCCTTAGTACATAGACCCGGGTGGAGGGTCTATGGTTAGTAGTTGCATTGTCTTGCAATGTTATAGACGTTCAGGTGGGTGGGTGGGTGGGTGGGTGGGTGGGTGAGTTGGTTGGTTGGTTGGTTGGTTGGTTGACTGACTGACTGACTGACTGACTGACTGACTGACTGACTGACTGACTGACTGACTGACTGACTGACTGACTGACTGACTGACTGACTGACTGACTGACTGACTGACTGACTGATTGATTGATTGATTGATTGATTGATTGATTGATTGATTGATTGATTGATTGATTGATTGATGTAAACTTGGTTAAAATCTGAATACAGAAATGAACTGGCCACACAGTCAAGTTGTTTACCTCTGTGATTAATTTCCTCTAGAGTCGTAATGCGTGTGACGCACACTAATTACACTTTTTATAAGTACACTCATTTTTGTGTTTTTCTTTCTACTTCAAATCAAAGCTCTAAAATAGATCTTCTTCACATCCTATCAAATAACAACATTGTCGTTTACTCGTATGCATTTGAACACAACTAATATTATGCCGGAACTTTTCTGTGGTTTTCCGATTGTTTGAAGTAAAAGATACTCTTGAAAAAAAACAAAGCAGAGCAAAATTATTGCAACACATCAAATAACAGTGTTTAAAAGGGAAACACATGTGCAACGATATTGCACACATTTTAACGATTCTTCAATCTGCTGTGAGAAATGTCATCTTTTCTTCTTAGAATATAAGGTCTTTCCCGACCAAGCTATTTGTCGTAGGTACTACCTTTCTGATTATTAATGGTGACTCAATGGAGTTCGAAAGATGTTCTGAATAATAAAACAACTTTGAAAAGACATTTTTAATGTTTAAAACAGACTTAGCAGTATTCTATTAGTGGAGAAGCGGTATAGCGGATACATGGTTCACTTGAAGCCTCGACAATCAAGGGTTGTTTAATCGGAGTTGTTCCCTCTGAGACTCCGTCGTGTTTGATGCGTTTTCCGAAGAATGGTTTACTACTGAAATTACATCATTCCTGCCTATTTTCATATACTTTGTCATATCCGACTTATCGGTCCACCTGTATATGTTTTATCTATTTTTGATGATTAAAATGTGACTGGTTGTTAGGTCATTGACACATGATGGCAACGCCCGACAACGTGTACTACGTGACCGGACTTGCGATCAACAACTCCAGGCAACAAGCACAAAATACGTCAACGTATGGCTTGTGCGAACTGAACGGTGTCATGAGTGTACAGATATGTGGAGTACCTCTATTACCCATGGAAACACACACAGATATGAACAGACAAAAAACAAGGAGCGGTCTTGCCATAATTGTATAATTATTTACAGTATTCTTCTTAATCTTATTACCCATTGAATCACCTGAAATCTATGTACATGTACAATATACTGTATATGTAATCTTAGGAAAGAAGGAAACTGTATTGAATTGGTATTGAATCTGACCATGGCCAGTGAGAATTGATGTGTCTACGGTACTGAGACAGAACATATGTTCGTTGTTAGCTGCACAATAATTGTAGCGTATTTTGTAATTATGAGGGTTTTTCTTCTGTTTTTGTGGGGGTTTTCCCGTTCCGATGTAAACGCTACAATTCCTAATGGGCAATCTCAGATAGACGAGATCACGCTGAAAACGTAAGCGAGATGTCAGTGTACTGTCCGTGTTAAAATGCTGATTAGGTACCTCTGAATATTTCTTGGGTCTTGAAGACGCCGTGTCTGAGTTAGGCAATGTCCGATTTTTGGCAAGTAAGGCTAGGCGTAATCTACCCAACTTGGCGATTCAGATCTGCTTCGCTTCCGTCTATTTGCGACGTTACAGGAATTGTAACGTTTGCTTCTAGTTAAACATCTGAGCGAAAAAAAGACAAAATAAAAACTCATCAAAATTTCAACAAACGCTACGTAACAATTATTGCAGCTAGTCCGGTGTGACCATCACATAATGACAATAATAATAATTAATAATCATAATAATAATAATAAATGTTTACCAGTGCATTATGCAACAACGTCAGTGCGCTTTAAAACTAAAAAAGAATAAACATCCATGAAAGGGTTAAACAAAAATGTCCAAGATGAAAAAAAGCAGGACATTAAAAACTTGTAAAAATCTATCGCAATACCGAGTATGGTGTATTGCATAAGAATTTGTGGAAAGAATTGAAATTCACTAAAATTCAAATCTTATCGATTACTGTTAAAAATACAATACATCCTAAATGTTTAGAAACAAATATGTCTTTAGTTGTGACTTGAATGTATTTCAATCGATTCAGCTCTCCTAATGTGAGTTCAATATAACTTTAAAGACCAGCAACAGAGAAGGCGCGACCTCCACAATTCAATTCATTCGTTAAAAAGAATTCACAGGATTAAAAATAACAATCATTATGTATTGGAAATTTGATACTAGCTAATAGTTCTATACAGGGTAGAAAAATATACCAATGTACCACGAAAGATGGCATCCTTGGAACATTCATCTACCTAATTGTAATCGTTCTGATATCAAATGACTAATAATCAAGGTCTGTGTCTCTGGGTCTGTCTGTCTGTCTGTCTGTCTGTCTGTCTGTCTGTCTGTCTGTATGTCTGTATGTCTGTCGTCTGTCTGTCTGCTGCCTACCTGCCTGCCTGCCCCTCCCCCCCCCTCTCTCTCTCTCTCTCTCTCTCTCTCTCTCTCTCTCTCTCTCTCTCTCTCTCTCTCTCTCTCTCTCTCTCTCTCTCTCTCTCTGATTCTGTTTCTGTTGTAAACTCGGTAATACTAATAAGTATCACACCAAGTTTGTGAATATGTACGTGTGTGGACAACACTAGTAATGGTAAAAAGAGTTTATGTGTTCTGATACTTTTTCTTTGAATACTTCGGTAGATGCACAGCAGACAATGTCATTTGTGAGATTATTCCAGTCATTTACGGTGCGGGGATAATATGAGTATTTGTATATATTTGTCTTTGCTGGTATTCCATGGAAAGTGTGTGAATGAGATCATCTGGTTGATTTTGTTGTACGTTTGAAGTATTGCTCTGTTGGTAATTCAACTTTTCCATGTAGTGCTTTATATGCCATGGTTAGCCTGGAGCACTTTCGCCTGTTTTCCAAGGGTTCCCATTGAAGGTCTCGTAAGGATTTCGTGTAACACTGTCTGTTTTGGTATTGCGTTGAAGAAAGCGGGTAGCTCGTCTTTTAGTCATTTCAATGTCAGTGTTTGTCAGTAGTTGTATGCGGGTCCCAGGTACAACATCCATATTCTAGGATAGGGCGGACAAATGTAAAAATATGACTTTATTTTTATGTCTTTGGGTTTTAAGTTCGGGAGTAGAAATCCTAATGTTCTGTTGCCTTTAGCTACTATGCCCCTTAATGTGTTGTTTCCATTTGAGGTCGTTTGATAGTTCAATTCCCAAATACGGATGATCTTTTACAGTTTCAAGACCCTTCTCTTTGATTTGATAGATATGTATACGGTTTGTGTTTGAGGGTACTGTGTATGATGTAACACTTAGATGAATTAAACTTTATGTTCCATTTGTCAGACCAAGAGATGAGAGAATCTAGATATTTTTGACGCATTCGGAGAGATGATTTGTCTGCAGTCATCTGCGAAGAAGCCTAGATTGGTATCTATAGAAATATGTTCGGAGATGTCATTTAGATATAAAAGGAAGAGAAGCGGTACTAATAAGGTACCGTGTGGAACACCCGAGTCAACTGAAATTGCAAATTGGTGCCAACAACAACACGTTGTTGTCGCATAGTTAGAAAGGATTCCATCCAGTGGACTTTATAATTTTACAACGATATATTCAGCAACAGTGCAATTTTTGTAGTGGGCATTGGTGTGAAACGACACTGAATGCTTTTTAAAAAGTCAAGAATTATAAGATCTGTAAGTTTATTTAAGTCAATATTATGTGCTAGATCGTCGACTGTTCTTTCGCTTGTGTAAAAAGCTTACTAGGGAGACTTCAGTAATTAGAAGGAGGAGAGGACCGGGGGAAGTCAAGCCCGGTCTGTGGTATAAAATGTGACCCTCCCCCTAGTCCGTTGTGCTAAAAGTGGCCCTATCTCAATTTACTTTCCCTAAATATATGTCCCTCCTCTGTTCAAATATTTCAATGGGTGTTTTTTTTATATCGCCTCCCTGTAGCATAGTTTTTAAAAATCAAGATTTAGTATACATAGTCAAGAAGTCATGGGTTCGAATCCCACTATAGAAACAGGTGACTTTTCTGTAGCAAGAACTTGATCCCACCACAATGATACGTTTTAAAAGACATTTGTTGTTTCAAACTATTACCATCGCAGTAAGTTTGTGTTTGATCAATCCCCGTGTTTGCATCTAATTGGTTAAGCTGAAGGCCAGAACTTCCAAAGACTAGATGAGTGCACAACTGACAATCTCAGGACCGAGATCAACATCTCCACTCCACCACATTATCTCCAATATCTTGCCACACTGTCCCCCTTTACTGCTGTGAGACCCACCACAACTTACATTTGTCTTCACTGCACTGCACTGCACTTCACTTCACTGATATATTATGAGATTACTTTACAGTGGTGGCAATGGTGGGATGTGGTAGCAATAGGATTTGGAACTAGTGGCAGCGGTGGGATCATGCCGAAATCACAAATTATAATGCAAAGATAGATAACAAAGTGAATCAAACTAAAATGTTACCTTCCCCTGATTTCCCTTTTTTTTAATATGCCCCCACCCCCCGGACCGATTTTTAAAAAGTGGCCGCCCAGTCCCCCCCCCCCCCTTCTCAATTACTGAAGGCTTTTAAACTCAGTTTGCGCCTGTGTAAGTGACTTATATAAGTAAAGTTTCTGTGTTTAAATGTTACAGTGTCGTTAAAAACCTACTGGACACTGTATTAATACTTCTCAAGGTTAAAATTTTACACAGTGATAACTTGACATTGTACCCATTCTGACATGCTAGAAACCACCGCAGGCTATAGAGATATTGCCTCTGTGCGCTATACTCGGAAACGCGATCAAAAAAAGGCGAATAACCTCTAATGTTTTCATCAAATAACATTACAAAGAGAGACCTGAGGCATGTTGTACGATGTGTACATAGCTGTATATACTAATTATCTACGACCTTGTAGGGATACAAAGTCATTGTTTAACGGACATCTGCTTTGATCCCATCGTATTACAAGTACTGCGGTCAATTATATCATCATCACATCATATCATATATTATCTGATAGAATGAACACACGAACAAAACGAAAAATTATGTGACGTGTATAAATCTAAGAATTAGGCTACTACATGTAGTAGTATAATAATATTAATGACCGTTTTAATATTATAGCGTTTCCCACTTTGCAAAGCCCTTTACAATTACTTCTTCTGACACGGACCTATAACGGCACAACGATCTTTTATACTTCCTTAACTCCCTGGGGAGCACACAATTCGTCAAGTAGTAGTAGGCCTGGCTGTATATGCCAGTGCATTCTCATACGTTTTCTTATTGTTGTAGAACATTCGAACATGACAATGTCTTTCATTGTCTATAGTGCTACCCTTTTAGATCGAATTTCAATTGACATCTCTCTTCACAGTTGATTCGATACCACGTTGGCATCCAAAACCATGCCTTTCAGTGTTGTTCACTCTTACAAAGTGAATGCAACACTCTTAAAAGTATCCTTGCAGGTTACAGGTTACAGTGATAGTGAGTGCTGTGGTCTCACCAGTCCAAGTTAAGTAGTTCAGGACGCACAGTTCGACTTCTTATAATCGTGAAAATTTACTCACCGCCAAGCGTTGTCTTCTGTGCTATACCGAGTCATCGGGGAGGGGGGTCCTCGACTAGTCGAGGTCGCCCGTGTGTCGATGTGTAGGCTATAGCGTACAGCTCTTAAAATTACAATAACAACTTGTTTTTTATTTAATAACATTTTTATTGGGCTTATTACAAAAATACATATCTTTTTCATAATTGGAAATTTCACATTTTGTATTCAGAATGTTGTTTAAATTATCAATTTTCTTAATATATGCATTTAATTTACTTTTTCTAACCGTAATGTGAAACTCCACACTCAAGTATTTTTGTATGGCATCAAATCTGTTGTTGTTGGCTTTTCTATACTTAGAAATAGAAATATGATGCTTAGCAACAAAAAATAACAAAATTTAATGACATTACTAATCAGTGGATACAGTGTGAATGCTAACAACAAGAAAATTAATCTACTATTAAAAACAGCCTACAATCCAAGAAATTATCTGAAATTAAACAACTTTTCTAAAAATTTGCATTCTGTAATATGCTCCAATACGAGTGGTTACATAAGCTGACCCACAACAGAATCTGTCACACTACATCCCTCATGAATATGTACATGTAGAAACAAGTCACTACTATACTGTATGGGGTTTGCATACAGCATTTATCATTCGTCATATTTTTTATATGAAAAGAAAAAACGTTTTCTATTTTATCATGCTCTGGCTTTATCCCACATTTGTTGATATTAACTTTTCAATTTAATGAACTGGACAATCTAAAAGGAATGAAACGCTGACGTCATCTACTTGACCTAAATTACATCTTTAAAAAATGTGGGGTGGGGGGTGGGGATGGGGTGCACATTGTGTACGTAAAATGAATTGTTGGTATAGTTGATAGCACGACCGTTTTCCTCCATGTGTGTGGAGTGGATATTAAATCGCGCTCAATATTGGGTGGGCAGTGAGCTGGCGGGCAAGCTGAAACCCAGTGGGAGGAAGATTTCATTGGCCACCAATGGGAGGTGTACATGTGAACAGATTACATGTAAAACACCCCCTACTATTTTTTAGGAGCGACTCTTACACAACAGCAACAACAACAACAACAACAACAACAACAACAACAACATACATGTAATGAAAACCACAACTCTGCTCGTTGGTTTCACCTGACACTTTGGCATATATGACTGAAAAGTAACACGGAAGACACTTAATATCGTTACGATTTTTATGGGAAAGTGTTCGAAAATCCTTCACGCTGCTACCGAATCCAGCCAATCAGAAGTTTGTGTTTTTGTGCACTGCACTTCATGCACAGTTATAAACTTCCCGCTACTCTGCGGCCGGCTTCTCTATGTTCCCGCTTATCTTTCATGGCTAATGACGTCATGATCCAGGGGCCAATACCCTCAGTGGAAAGGTCACCGCACTTCTACAGTGATGACGTAATAATGTGAATACGCGGGCTGGCGTGATTTCAGCTAACAAAATGTAAACAATGGTATGAAAATAATGCCGAAATACATGTAAAAGAAAATGCTTTACTAGTAATTGGTTGAGAAAACATCAATGCACGAAAGATGATTAATTCCTCTTTTCCGCTCAACGCAAGCCGTTGTGTCCCGATAGACTCGTAAAATTTGACAGGCGAACAAAGCGGAACGAAAAAGAATATGTTTAAAAAATAGACAGGAACCAATCAATTTTGAACTGAGAAACAAACTGAAAGTGTTCTCTTATACAGAATGTAATATTCGTCGATGTTAACAGACTTGTATACACCTGTGAAGAAAAAAATAATATTGTGCCATACGGGACTGGGTGGGGTAGTGTTTTACAGCTCCATTTTACGGAAGATGCAAGATTATGAAAACTTCTCAAAACGTCAACTGCACTGGAGGGGGGGGATGAATCGGTTCAATGACCTTGGTGAGCTCACGCCTTGTTGTTATGCGTGAACGTGTTCTCTAACACCTGTCATACATTACTTGTCAAGCTGTTATAACTTGACGTTAATAATAACACGACGAAGTGTGCAAGGAACGGCGAAAATATTGCCGCTCCTCTCTACATTTCTTTGAAGCAAGTATTTCAGGAACAAATCTGGGTGTCTTACATTGTGATGCTAATATGGTGATTTGAACCCTGGCCGGCAAAGCGCCAAAATAACGTTTTTAATGAGCGGTCGTTCGTTTATATCCAGTCGTGTCAATAATAGTTTTATTGCATAAGAGCTGCTGACCCCATTGAGGTCTAAGTTTACTGTTTTTAATGATAGGTCAGTGGATTGGTAAACTATTTCCTTCCTGTCTGATAGCAGAGTTGAAGTGTTGGACTTATCTTTAACAGAAATAATACAAGCTAAAATAACTATTCAAATTTGAATTATAATGGAAAAGCCATATTTTAAAGAGCTTGTTGAATCGAAATTATACATCGAGTTCCCAGAAATATTTATATTGAACACAACAAAAACTTGTGTAATTATCAAATAAAAATAAGTAAATCATTTTTCTCAATATTTGTTTTATGTTTTATAACGGTGTGGGCACTCTAACAGAATATATCGAGTCTGCACCAAGGGACCTATACATCGACGATTTGCATTCTGTCTGTCATCCATAAAATCATGATCTATGTCATGTTATAACTGAAATACTAAAGACTGTACCTTTCAAATGATTATGTTTTTGTTGATTTTTGTATCGCAATACATTAATATTAACATCTCATCTACAGTACTACGATGAACAATTTTAACTTAATTCTATAAAATTGCTGATTTTTTTTCAGATTATCTCGTTCGATGAACGCATGTAAAGAGTTTGTTGTGAACGTGATCTTGTATTAAAGGTAGAAGCGGCATCTCAGGACGAAAATGTTTGTTTATTTATTTGTTTGTTTCCGTAAACAAAACTGACTGAGTCCGAGTTCTATGTGATAGAACTGGTGTCTAGAATGGGCATGATGTATCGTCGTCTCCCGTTGAAACACTGGTTATATCTGTGTAAATAATGTTAACGTTAAATCATGTCAAGTCGTTGATCCCAATGTAAGTACTGGCGGATAAGAACGTCGGTAACTGTACATGCTTGGACTATTAAATGAGACACACATTTCCCTATAGATAAAACTAAGTACTCAAACGTCTTCATCTCAGCACTGATGGAAAATAGGTGTCTACATCTGTTTGACAAACCCATAAAAAAAACTAGAACTTTCCATTCTGATTTTTGAGTTTATCATATTGATATTTATTTATTTATTTATGTTATGTTATGTTATTTTAATTTATGTTAAGATATTTGTTTTATTATTTCAGCTACTTCCATACATCCATTTTCTGATCTCTTTCGTTTTCCTGATAGGGTTCCATTGAATGGTTTATGAGTTTGTATATGAGTGCATTGAACGCATCCTATCTGAAATGGGATATTATTGATCAGACATGAAACACTCATACACATTGTGACACACACACACACACACACACACACACACACATACATACATGGCATACACACACACATACATACATACATACATACACACACACGCATACATACATACATACATACATACATACATACATACATACATACATACATACATACACACACACATACATACATACATACATACATACACACACACACACGCATACATACATACATACATACATACATACATACATACACACACACACGCATACATACATACATACATACATACATGCACACACTTATATACGAGTTTGTTTTACACACGTATGCATGTAAATGTATGTATGTATGTATGTATGTATGTATGTATGTATGTATGTATGCATGTATGTATGTATGTATGTATGTATGTATGTATGTATGTATGTACTGTATGTATGTATGTAAAGTATATATATATAATATATTATATATAATATATATATTATTCTATACATATAAATGTACATAATATATACATGTATATAGTTATATATATATATATATATATATATATATATATATATATATATATATATATATGTATAATAATAATAAAATTCTTATTTTGAGTTTTGAGGTTGGAATACATATAACTGTTCACCAAATAGCAACGCATTCATATGTACCATTATTGAAGAGACAAACACAGACCTTTGAGTGACTCGATACATTCATCAACCGTACGGTCATTCACATACTACTTTCGCTATGTGTGTTCAGAGACATAGCCTTGTCGTCATGGTTACACGGTATGGTTTGTGTTTATATCTGGTTTAGCTTACATATATCTATTGAAAGGATGATTCATATATTTATGTTATTATCGTTAAGTGATTTCACTTAACTGATTTCACATACTTTTGGCCATAAATAGATAATGATAATATTTTAGGCCAAAATGTACTGCTGGGGAGTTTTTTTTATGTTGTGCACCTCGTGATTTAGCCCAAACTTCTTCGACAATACCTACGCCATCGTCGCAATTAAAACAACCCTATCGTAATAAAATTATCCTATGATTCTTTGTGAGATTCTTATCACTTTTGATTTGAGTGAGAACTATCAACCGTCATCACGAAAGAGTAGGTGCAGGTGTCAACGCAATCAACGTTGATTCCGTCATTATTCATTTATGTGTTTTGCTACGGTTCAGATAATCCTCTTCGCCGGGTGTTCGGGAACAATCACCCCACCCCCCACCCCCTCCCCCAAACACTTTCGTTTGTGACTCAGGGAGACCTGGTACATCGTCTGATACCAGCGTACAACACCACGTGACATTCATGTATCGAGTTTGACATGCTTAAAATACATCTGAAATAGTTGTTGGTGAATAGTAGAGGAATTTCTTTTTGAGTGCAACGAACAGAGCAACGCCAAGGTCACTATACATTGAGAAGCTTGCAATCGCGCAAGCTGCCATGCGGCGTCGTCGGCGAAGACAGAACGCGGTGGGTGTATGCATTTGATCCACAGTCTCGCGTACTATGTACCTTTGGTGTATGGTACACACTTGGACAACATTTATCATGTCTTGTGGAAATTTTCGTGGTTGATACCTTTGTTAAAACCCAACCTACCCGTCAATAGTACACCAACAGATTAAATTTCTCCTGATATGCTGCTAGACAAACGATACACGTCCACGACCTTACGGGTTACTCAACCCGGAAACTTCACATCGATGTCAGAAACATCGTGGTAATTCTTTGAAATAAAATGCGTTTTGTCTTCTGATTACTCGTACAAAATATCCCCACCGTCAACAATTGCAGAGGAGACAAAAATGATAGCAACGTAAGTTTTACGACTGAGTAGAAATTGTCAATTATTTTGCCATTGATCCGAAAACAATATTATGTTTACATTTTCATGATTGTGCAAGGTCATTCAACTCGTACTGGTACCTAAACCCCAGTTTATTAAAGATCATTCAACGAATAAATAAATAATAAAAAATATGATGAAATGTGAACGCTGACGGTAGAAATTTCGTGCTGTCTAGTATCAGCACTAAACTATATTACATATAGCGACCACTAACTAGCACCTGAGAGCATGGATATCAAATATTGAATACAAATTACGTAAAATGAGGGTCGATTCTAACGTAATAACGTTCGCGTTATGTACTCGGAAATTAAAAAGTAGTTACCCTTTACACAGGTAAGTTAATGACCGAATGGTTACTAACATTGAGCGGTGACACGATAACACAAAACCAAAACAGACAATAAGCTTAGTGAAAGCTATTGAAATTCATCGAGTGAAAATTCCATCGCAATTGATTTTTTTTCTTCCCCGTTTTCCGAAATCTAAGTTTCTTATTTTACGCTATAGGGGTGATAAGATAATTTCCGAGTACTCAGTTAGTATGCACTATTATATGTTATCTCGTCGGTGACTCTTCAACTTCGTTTCCACGATGACTTGTGTACATAGTGTAGTATATCATATATGTCTCTCTCTCTCTCCAAATGGTAGAAAGTACATTACATGTAGTGACAACCACCGCCTAACAATACCTCAGACTACGGTGTACAAGTCCCATCGCTGAACACCATAGCCCACAGACCTCGAAATATGGCAATGCGTATTGCTATTGTTTTTTTTTTTTTGACTTTGTATTAAAAAGCCGAATAGTCAAGTCTGCGTTTCTAGGCTTTAGGCTGTGAATACCAACCACTGAATATAAGGAACATAGATAGATAGAAAGAATGAAAGATCTTTCTCGTCACAGCAGGAGGAATATCGATATAATTCGATTCAAAAGACCTTAGTTGTGTTGCAAATGCACGTGTGTACACGTGCGCGCGCACGTATGTATGTCTCTATATTGTATGTGTGCACGTCTGTGCGTGTGGAAATTGTATTTGTCATGTTCATTTGTTTGTTGTAAACAAAACAACTATTCCTTCTGAATAAACGTATGACCAAGAAACTGAAAAAGTATGTGTATGACCACCCCCCCCCCCACCGCCGCCACCACCACCACCACCACCACCACCACCACCACCACCACCACCACCAACTATACATGTCACAAATTATATAGTTGTATTCGTTGTGTGTTAGCCAGGTCCTTCGCAAACTTAATAGTTCAGTAAGTTTAGTTGTGTTGGAAGTAGAATGACCTTCATAGTCATGTGACAGTTAACGTTCATGTCATTTGTTATGCCATTGATCAAGCTGTGTATCAATACCATATTGTCAACATGTAATCTTTCGTGTTAAAGTGTGTCAACCTTGATGCTAACGTTTATTTCAAATCAGTATCTCCTTTACAATTACATGTAGGAAAAAAAACACAATTGTGAGAAAAAATAAGTTAGTATAGGGAGTGGATTAGATTGTCGGTGCTTTGAAGACCTAGTAGTAGTACCTGGGCGATGTTGCAAAGCTTATTATCATTACTAGTATGATGAATGCCAACAGTACAGAGCCCACGAACGCCCACGCGCTGAAAAACAACGTTGAGTGTTATTGTTCTTCCAGTAGCCGTTTACACTCCCACTGTAAACCATTGTGCGTATTCGGGAAAACATGTCGTGTTGAAATCAACTGTATTTAATTTCACTGAATTTTGTATCTATCACTGAAGTTTGATTTATTCAATACATTCATGACGCGGTCGATCTTATTGCACCATGTACTATATAGCTAGCAGTGAGTGGACAATGCTCGTTTTTCTTCATAAAATGGACTTCCGCGCCAAGTTGGCTGGATGGGTGGGCCGTTGTGTCAGTAATGATGAGTTACCTCTACAGGGGGTCTTAAAAACAATAGAAACAGCCAATCAGAAAAAGGTTTAGTTGATAAGTCATGATGTTGGACGGACGAGTCGTCAAAAAAAAAAAACAAGTGAAAATTAAAAACATGTAAGAAAACTTATCCTTGTTGAACAGTCAAACTGTGTTACTCTCCTAGAAATAAGTAATTTGGGATTTATAATGTACGGTATCCGTGTATGATATCTTTGGTAGAAGTTATAAGCGTCACTATACGGTCTGTCGACATGTTTGCATATATTGACGAATCAAGACAGGCGGATATGTCAAGCTGACCAATCAAAAAGCTCATTGCTTGTGGCTTTGGTACGTCGATGCCGGTAAATTCAGTGAGAGACACGCCCACAAAACGCACGCTAGAATCAAAACAACTCGGTGAAAAACACCGGCTTTTGTAGTTGCGACGTTCACGAGATTCACAGTCAGCGCTTACAAAGTTAGCAGTTTACGTTAAATCGTGGCAGATAAACGGAAAACATGTACAGCGGAAGGCGTTTGCCAAAGAGGTCTATTATTGGAACCAGGGTTTGCGCGCCTTGGCCAGACGGAATTCTTTACCCCGGCGTCATCGAAGGGACCAAAACGAAGCTGAATGCAGAGGAAGTATACAGTGTTTTCTTCGACGACGGATATTCGAGGGAGTTCACGGACTCGTGTATTGTTGGTCCCGGCTTCAGCACAGTGTGCAGTTTCCAGTTGAAATTCAACCAAAAAGTCTACATTACTCACGGGGGTAGGGAGGTAAGCGGCTATGTGCAAAAACACCGCCGGCCGATGGATGAAGTCTTCATCAAAATTAACGACGACAGCGAAACTCTAGTTCAACGAAAAATTGACGAAGTTCGGTTGATGGAAAGCAGAAAGTCCGCCAGACTTCAGGACCACGAAACCGACTACTTGAAATTAGCCGATATGTGCCCGGAGCCGAAGAAAAGGGCACCGTCTCAAGAAATCGAAGTCCCAACGAGGTACGTAGGTCTATATGTTTTCATTCTGTCTTCATAAACCTTCGCACATGTTGTCATTAAATGAATGAAAACGAACGTCCATTTTCAGTATTATTCATTTTCGTTGGACATTCCATATAGGCATATGTTTTGAATGAAGACAAAATTTTGTTGATGTCTGTGTGAGCTTGTGTCTTCGGTTTTTGTGAATTTCATTTAATCAGAAATTTTGTACGTAAACAAATATGTGGAGATGGTTGCTGTCGCCCGCTAGAGAGACAACATGGTTACTTTGTAGCCGCTCTCTTCTTAGTCTTACTTTGTTTACATTTTTAGCACCAAAATATCAGTCCTGACTTTGACGCAGGTGGCAGAATTTTTTTATTTAAAACCTTAGAAATACGTGGTATGTACAGGTACTATAAAATTTTCTCACTATAATAGCTGTCAGATGAGAGAAAATGCGTAATAAAAGCTATCGAAAAATATCGAAAATTCACTGCTTGTGCACGCCCGTAAGTAGGTCATAGGCATAGCTTTATAATGTTGTTTTGTCACTGGCTGAGCATAATAAATTAGGCATGTGGCGTGAATGTTTATCGGACGTATAAAATGATGCCGCGCTCAAGTTGGACTTTTACACAGAATCTAGGGTTTCAATAAATTACGTGCAAAACATCGACAACACCGGTGGAAACCATAAAATTTACAATAAAGGATCGAGGGACATGCATACTTCGTCCACGGCACACCTTTTGACCGGCTCATGACCGCTTACCACTCACTACCCTGTACATAAACATTCATTATACGTGTCGGGTTTCTTCCAAACAGGTTCAATATTTAATGTTTTCCTCTGAAATCGTTATGTTAAAATTCTACAAAAATGATGATTGTTATGGGTGAAGGCAGTTTACTCGTCCTTCCGAAAGTCAGAGTCTATTTTTATCGCTTACTGCATAGCCGTAGACCGGTGATTTCCCGACGAGCGTGGGCGGACTTGTGAAAACGCTTGCCTTGGCACAAGTCAACTATTGACAATTGTTTGCGATGTGTGCAATATTTGCTGCCGATGCAACCTCTGTTTCTATGTGCCCTGTGACGACACTATGGACAATTTCAAGGACAAAGCTCGTTATATGTAAGACTAAGAAGTTATAATCATGGATACTATTAGGGGAGCTTGGAGAATCGTTTGAATAAGGATCATACAATTATTATAACAATTTAGAACTGTGCTGGTGAAAACAAGTAAAATATCGGGAGTCTGTTAACTTCGTGACTACCGGCATTTTTTGTGTCTGCCTCTTTTTTCAATTTGTATTGTTATAACACATATATATACTTCTGCTTGCTGGATAGGGTTGAGAAAGAAAACTCATCTCAAAATTGTTGAACGTGATTACTAGCAGCTTTCCTTGAAATGTTCACGTGAATTTATTTAAAAGGCGAAAAAAAAATCGAATATTTTGGATCGATATACATTGTTGGGTCAATTTATCGAAGGTTATTACCGGTAGGTGCACTGGACACAGGAAGTGCCTACGAGGTAATTTGCACGATGATCTGTTGTTGATCGGCTGTTGTTGTTGAGTCATTTACTATTCCATGGGTCGACAACAGTGTTCATGTATATATTGTA
This sequence comes from Glandiceps talaboti, assembly GCF_964340395.1. NCBI lineage: Eukaryota > Metazoa > Hemichordata > Enteropneusta > Spengelidae > Glandiceps > Glandiceps talaboti. Next base: position 20,433,330 of record NC_135561.1, on the reverse strand, counting down.
CTTATAATATGTGTGATGACACCATTGCGCAAGACGCCAGGCAAGCGCAGTAGGGGACGGTCATATTAAAGGCATGATACATTGTTTGGAGTTATTTGAAGCCGGTAGCTTGCACAATCAACACGTGAGCGCAGCCACCCTCCACAGCGATGACCAAGTTAAAAATGCTATTAGGCCGGCATCGAAGGAAAAACGATTATAATTTCAATACCATGTTGAAGCAACTAAGAAATAATGGGTGTGTTTAAATTTAAAAAAAAAATAATTTTGAGAAAATTCTTAAATCTATAAAAAAAGCTAAAAAAGAAAACAGAATAATGTTTCTTCTCATGGAGTGACTATAAACTTTCACTTTGAGAAGTTTATTTCAGATATTTATTTTTTTGTTGAATTTTTAGTGATAATTTCTCTTCTTTTTTTTTTAAATTTTAGGCCGCAAAATAAGACATGTAATGGTATGGTAATGTCAACAAAGGGAGCTGGTGAAGAAGAGGCCAGTATGGATGAAGTAATGGCAGCCATGGTCCTTACAAGTCTGTCGTCAAGTCCAGTCATAAAAACACCAGAACGAAAAGATAGTACAGGTAAATTTATTCAAATTTTTATGATTAAAAAAAATCTTCCTAAATTTGAACATGCTTTAATGATTTTTTCAGTTTTTGTACAGTTGTTCATTACCAGCAGTCTAATTATGAGATTTGAATTACAAAACTAAATAACGTACAAAGATATATTACACGATGCACATGTATTTAATATATGTATCTGGAACTCAGAAACAAGTCGCTAGAATATGCTATAATGCTACCCAAGGTTTGACTGTTTGTGTAGTAAATGTGAATAATCTTAGTTAATAACCTAGGATGCTGAGCAGTTTGTTTTTAATTAAGTCCAGATAAACCGATAACATATTGTCTATGATAGCTTCATTGTTGAGATTGCAGCCTTGGAATTTTTTTTCAAATGAGATAATACTATTCAAGTTTATCCACCCATTTGGAAATTTAGGCAGTTCAAGGATGGGTCAAATCAATAGACTTTAAACTACACACTCTAAGTCTAACAAACAATTCTCTGACATATAGTTAGCCATTCACACAGAAAGAAGGATTTATAGGTTTGTCACGTTACTAGTAGTCCACCAAGTTCACATAGTTATGTGGTGTGGGGGTCATTCAAAGATGAAGGTCACCTGTCAATGCCCGGAAGCATATTTGAAAAGGTATTCGGGTATTCAGAAAAGACCTAGCCCTGTTGTAGACAAAGAGATATTTATATATGGATACAGGAACTTCTCTGTACTCATGATCTATATTAAACGGTGATGTGTGTAAAACCTGCCACAGCAAGCGACAGAAATCCCATATAAGTAGACCTGGCACCCCTGTTCACAAAATGGTATTGTCTGTGATATCGTAGGTGATTTGCATTCAGAGAGCCGATTACAACCAATAGCCGGATGTGTGCATGCAGATTGCTGAACACTATTTGCATTGTAAATGTATGTGCTGGTATAGCTGTTTGTTATTGGGGTTTCTGTGGCTTGGACTGGGTGGGAACTTCATCGGGATAGTGTACTCTGATTACAAACTACTTGACTGAAAGATTTGTGGTCAGAAAGATTTGTGGTTGGACCTAGTGGACAGTTACAGTTATTAGTTTAAGGGATATCTTTTCAGTTTGTGTGTGGACTAATCACCCAGAGAAACCACAGGAATGTCCGGTAATTGGTGTAAAGATTTAAAAAATAAAGAACCAAGTTATGTCTTGTTCAGTCTCAAGTGTGTGGTTAAAGTTCTAGGCACTACACAGTCTATAATTAATACATCAAATATAAGGCCAGCAACTAAGAATAGACCTGCCAGGAATCTTTGATGATGGAAATAACAGATTTTTGTCATATCATGGCAACCATAGATTTGTAGAGATGTTACTTGGTAGTCCTTCAAGGCTAAAGAAGTATAAGGTCATAACTATATTAATCATGGTTTCAGATTTCACGTTGTTATGCAAGTTGTATTAACATTCTAAACCAATGTAAGGACCAGATCCATTTTGGCAAACCAGAGCACATATATGCATATTTTGGACGGTGTTGTAAAGAGGTGTGTAGTTTATGACGTTGACCAGATCGTGCAAAAATCTGTGTGCTGTAATTTCCCCACCCTCCGTAAAAAAGTCACGCGGCAGCAGAGTGACCAGGTCACATATCATGCACAGTGTTTTCTGTGCTCTTTTTTAGATACAGAAAATAACATTGCGATACACTCATCTATATTTTCATTTAAGTGACCCAAGATTTGAAAATTTGAGTTTCAATATTTGTAAAAATTTTGGTAAAGTTATCAGTTTGGAACCAAAACTGTGACGACATTCCTGTACCATGGTTATTTGTATATGTTTTGTCTACAATGAAGTGAAGTTAGTCGTAAAAGATAAACTAAACAGTAAAATATGATTTGAATGAAAATACAGACATTTTTACACAAAAATGTTAATATTGATAATACCCTAAGCATGATCATGATGATTTTGGTCTAAAATGAGGAGCTAAAAAGTTTCAGAAAATGAACAAATATTGAATTCTGTTGATTAACAAGTGCCTAGAAATGCATGAGGGTAGAGGTTTGTTGTTAAAGTAATGAAATGCCAACCACAAGTGCTATAAATCATACTATTGTCGCTTGGCATTGGAATTGTTGATAAAAGTTACCAGGTTACAGTCGGTCATCGGACAACTCAACTCAGTGAGTGGAGGATCCTGGGATATTTACACCAAGGTTGGAAGAATTTAGCCGGGACATGGCTGTCACAGAACTTATCAGTGCCCTGCAAGATTAGATTAGAGCCGAACTGCTTGCCTTGTTTGTGATGCTCTAATAAAATGTTCCATGTTGAAGGCAAAATAAAGATTAGAACAGGGCCGTGTTTCAAATCTTGGTGCATGAACTTTTGTATGGTACTTTCAGAGATGGGAACACAATATCCATATAAAAGGAACTTTTTGTCCAGGGAATATTGACATTCCCCCACTGTGTTTTATTGACAATACAGCTTCAAAGAATAGCATTGCAGTTGTTTATATTTTGTACATGTAGTCAGGTTGATGTAGGAGTAAACGACTAATAGTAATACATATGTAGAACGCAGTGACATTGAAAACACAATGAAAATGCCTATTGATGTTGAAATTCTACTTAGCTGTATGTGTTTGACAATCAACGCTCAATTTGAAAGAACAGCAGTGGCTACACCTGTATAACAATGATTTTGTTCATTAATACCCCTGTAAAAATATCTCATTATTTTGGATTCAAAATTGAAAATTTATTCTGAGTTGAGTAACTTTATAGTTAGAGCTTCTTGATTGTGGACACATAGTTGAGTTTGTCATAATGTGAAGAGAATTTCAAAGATCATAAAATATTTTTTAAAATCCATGACTTTTGACTCAATGGTTATTTTGGTTCTATCTTCCTGACTGTGTAGCAAATATAATTTTCTTTCACTTTCTTTCACTCTAGAGTTTTATGAAAATAAATAAAAATTAAAACAAGATGTTTGCATGATGTCCTCACCTATATTTTTTATTTTTTATTTTTTTCATAATAGAAAAAGCACCGCTGAGTCCACTGAACTTTGAGAGCTACTGGAATGACAATGGTTCATCAAGTCCGAGTTCATCAAGTGGTCATTTCAGCTGGGATTCAAGGTCAAGAGGGACTCCATCCCCACCCCATGAACCTGATGCATCCCCACCCCATGGATGTCTCAACACACCACAGAACACTCCAGTAGATCCAGGCCGATCCTTTGATGAAGGAATTGATGTTGAAAATGCATATCTTCTTTTGGAAGAACCGTTTCCAAGGAAACGTAAGGTATGTGATGGAAGTCATGATAGCATTGGTTTTGTTATGTACCTGTCTGGTTATTCTACAAATTGATATTACATGATATCTGAAAATCCACACCAATCAATTTCTTTTTACTGATGGAATCCAACTAAAATGCAAAATACACAAAAACTAAAGGGTCTATGCAACCAAAATAAACAGAACTAACTATGCACTAGTATGTTGATGCAGTAATTGGCAATGTTCCAATCTTTAGAATGTGTTATTGTTAGAAATGTTGTAAATAATCCAAAATAGTTACGATTTGTCTTCACAGGGGAGCAAAGATTTGTCATTTTCAAGATGTAAAATATGTAAATAAAATATCTATGTAGGTAATATTCTTATATACTGAAAACCCAGCATACTGTGATAGCGTTTAATAGTGTGAGGAATGTCTAATCGAAAATCATATTTTAAAGTTTGGAATATTTTTTCTAGGATATCATATTATATGGTTTTCATTTTGATTAGTTTTCTTTAGCATTATGTTATTGATCAATATGGCCACTTCCAAGGTTAAGATTGTCAAAACTAATAATTGAAAAAAAAAATATTACAAGTTATAAAATGGAAAAGATTGGGTACAAAATTTTAAAATTGTGAATATGTCAAAAGATAACCAAATATTTGTATAACTTGATTTTTGAGATCAATGCTGAATATTAATTTTGTCTCAAAAGTTGTATACAAAGTATGAAAGTAAATGGTGCATAATAACAACCTGGTGATGGTTTACGTGACATAACACATGTTCGGAAAACTATGATCTACGTGATTCCCCCCCTACAAAAGAATAGACTGTGCCGTGTTTATCTGTGGTAGTCAAATTCATGGATTATGCAGCTATCATTGTAATAAACAAGTCAAGACACAAACTTGGCAAAGTGCCAACTTCTCATAATTACCGAAATTCAAATCTGCAATCAAATGTAAATTGACAGGCTGACTTCCAGGGTATATCCCCAGTAGTAAAGTGTATGCCTTCTGGCCACAGTGTTTACATATTGATCATGCTGAAACAAGTTGAACAGCTCGGCTATATAGCTGACAAGTAGATTGTTTACCTCGTTTGGGTATTTGGTTTTACAGTGTGGAGTGTTTGAAGCTGATAAAAAAGGTCCAGGATAGTGCGTCATATGGCAGTGTTTTTGTTTACAACTGAATTATCAATAAACACGAGATATGTTGCAATATATTCCAATTCACACATTGAGATACCCTCATATACATATATTGAAAGTAACCTGTTTCTTCTAAAATTAGTATTTTGCAAAATTATGCTAATTCTTTAGAGATACGAGATACGTTGCAATATATTGAAATTCACACATTGAGATACCCTCATATACATATATTGAAAGTAACCTGTTTCTTCTAAAATTAGTATTTTGCAAAATTATGCTAATTCTTTAAAAAGTTTGTAAAACCTTTCCTACTTCTAAAAGATTTAATTTGTAACACTAATAAATTTTCAAATATTGTGTTTAGTACTGGATTATTAGTAGTGGAGGTGGGGTGGGGTGGGCATGGTGGTTGCGCAGGTGAGAGAAGGCAGGGGTATGCATGGGTACAGCTCAGTTGGTGTGCCAGATAGACAAGGCAGGGGTACAGCTCAGTTGGTATGCCAGATAGACAAGGCAGGGGTACAGCTCAGTTGGTATGCCAGATAGACAAGGCAGGGGTACAGCTCAGTTGGTATGCCAGATAGACAAGGCATGGGCACAGCTCAGTTGGTATGCCAGATAGACAAGGCAGGGGTACAGCTCAGTTGGTATGCTAGATAGACAAGGCAGGGGTACAGCTCAGTTGGTGTGCCAGATAGACAAGGCAGGGGTACAGCTCAGTTGGTATGCCAGATAGACAAGGCAGGGGTACAGCTCAGTTGGTGTGCCAGATAGACAAGGCAGGGGTACAGCTCAGTTGGTGTGCCAGATAGACAAGGCAGGGGTACAGCTCAGTTGGTATGCCAGATAGACAAGGCAGGGGTACAGCTCAGTTGGTGTGCCAGATAGACAAGGCAGGGGTACAGCTCAGTTGGTATGCCAGATAGACAAGGCAGGGGTACAGCTCAGTTGGTGTGCCAGATAGAGAAGGCAGGGGTACAGCTCAGTTGGTGTGCCAGATAGACAAGGCAGGGGTACAGCTCAGTTGGTATGCCAGATAGACAAGGCAGGGGTACAGCTCAGTTGGTATGCCAGATAGAGACAAGTCAAGAAAGTAATCACAAAGATAAAACTGTTGTGCCAAAATTGATGGATAGATTAATGTAAGTTCCTTAGATATTGGCTTTTAATTTTCTGTCTCCCTAGGGGATATTTATAGTTTTGGAGAAAGAGGATTAAGAATTATTATGATCTTGTATCAAAGGGTAACAACCTCCTCTGAAAGACAAAGTGAACTCAAGGTCATTGACATGTCCTTACAAACAAAGGAAAGTATACAAAGACTGGAGATAGACTTGTTACATCACAGAGTACACATGTTTAGGGGCGCCAAGCCAAATTATGCAGATAAACAAAAGTCCTTGTAATACTGCTCAAACACCCAGCATGATTCACCTCTATTTTATTTCAAAAAGGAGGTTTTCCTTGACCCAAATTTCCAATTATATCCGTTCTGCAGGGCATGAAAGTCAGTGTCAAAATGAGCTGCCAAGTTTGGGTATGCTGTTTGGACCCTTGGGGCATTTGCATACTGTGTTGCCATGGTAACTAAGACAGAGAAGTGAATCAAGTTACACTCTGCCAACTTGTTTACTCCTTGTGCACTGCTCAAAGTAACTTGCGGCAAAATGTGCACCATACGTCTGAAGTCAATAATAGTATGAATGGAGAAAATACAGAGCTTAAATAGTGTCATTTAGATGAAATATTTATTTGTCATTCACTTTACTTCAAAAGGGACGAGAAAGTTAAATTTTTTATGAGTTTAAAGTATGTTGGCATCTAATCTTCAAATTATGACATTTGGCATAACATTTTAGAGTGTTTTTCTCTGTAGTGTAGAGAAGGTAAATATGTCTGGATATGTAATAAAATATTCCAAAGGAGTAGGTAGGTATGGTGTAACCATTGACCCTAGGAACAAAACATTCATTCATCAGGTTTAATGTTTTTGTTTGCAGTTGCTTCTCATTTGAATGTGAATAGTAAGCTGTGGGTATTGAAGGTTGTTTACCACATTGGCACAAAGAAGGCTCTGTTTTTACGTCCATATTGTTAATTTGTAATGACTGCCAGGAGGATTATGTACATTACAAGTGGTCTCTGTTGTACGATTACGTCAGCTACATAGTTTATGACATTTGACCGTTAGTTTTCGATTTGCCATTCTACCAAAGTTAAAATTTGAAACTTTAACATAGAGAAATGAAAAAATTGCCATCCATTGCCTTAGGAAATACAGATTCTAAAGAAGTGTTGAAAATTATATTGTATGGATCGAGTTTTTGCATGACTGTTCGAAAGTTATATTTCACTGGTTATGTGCCAAGCTGTTGTTTAGATGTCCCCTTCCGTTTAGTGCAATGTTATCCCCTCTATCAGAATGGTACAGTCCAGACTTGTTTACAACTGAAGGCCATTTGATTGATGATACTTCATGTGACCTTATTTATGGCTTCATATGCTGTGTTACCCACAGTCACATGGCGTGACTATTTTGAATAATAAATTGTATGCAAATGAGATATACATGTACCGGCCGCTTTAGAAAAGAAAGGCGACCAGGCATCTGAAAAAAGCCGGCCGGCATGTTGTTGATTTAGGGCAACTGAGGCTCAAAAAGACAACAGTGTGTGATGGGAACTAAATTAGTCCAAAACAAAATGGTGTCTGGTTTTGAAATAGAGAATATACTACCCAGCCCAAAATTTATTTGTCAAATTTTAAACATTTCTGTGGAGAAATATAACTATCATCTTAATTTGATTCCTCAAATGTGCTTCATTTTCTGAACTCAGTAAAATTGTCCGAACTCAGTAAAATTGTTCTCATCATGAAATTTGTAATGTGGCGAAATAGTTTATTTTATTGAAATTATGAAAACATTTGACAATCAAGGGTTTTAAAAATGGCTAACTGGATGAAAACCATGGAATGATGGCAAATTAGTGTGGATGCCAACATGGTCTCAAAGTAAACCATATGTAAATCATATAGGAACTAGACTATTAAATGGCAAAGCTGATCGTTAATTACATTTTGTATGGAAAATATTGACTTTTTCACTTTAATAGTAAAAGCCAAACCGTACTGTGTGTATGTATCCGTGTTTACCATATTTCTAATTCCATATGAAAACAGTTCTAATTTAGTGAATGAGAATGGTCACAATTAAACACATGCCATTCCTTAGAACAAATATGGAAACTTGTTATGTCTCACTTTTCAAAAATTCACACCATATACCAATTTATGACGATTAGAATTGGGAGTGTAAATAGTTTATATCAGTGTAATATTGTCTCCATCTTGTTCAGCTGTTACTGTAAACTGTTCAACTGCTACGAAATAATGATGCAAGGAAACAATGTTTTAGGTTGTAACAGGTCTTAATTCATGTTTAGTATGTATTGTGGAACGTGAATTGTAACCACAAACTAAGGTGTTAAGTTTTATAGCTTAGAATTCAGGGGTTACTACACAAAGACTTGCATGGCTTCATGATTTTATTGTCTGTTTTAGCATATACCCTGCAAGTTCTAACAGTTACATGCCAAGTAATTTCACCTTGTCAACTCTGTCCGTTAGTTGACCCTATGGTTTTGAATAAGGAGGATTGGTCCATTGAGAGTGAAATAGGGGTGACAGGGTCAGTGTCTTTTATAACATTGTACATATGTACATGAAATGAATATTTTTATACATAAAACATTAAGAGGTAACAAGATATGATATAACTCTGATATTGTGGTCTCCACTCGTGTCAGTAAAGTCGTATATCTTAAAGTTCTGATATTATGTATGTACTGTTGAGAAATTTTCGTGTTGTTAAAAAATTAAGTCTGATGACATTAATAACTCTGAGTCACTGTCAATATGCGTACAGGATTGTCACATACTTCTTTTGAGTTGTTGACAAATATTTTAAAGGGGAGAAAAATTGGAAATATTCCAAATTTCAAGATGAATGAAATTGATCTGATTAGGGTCTGTGACCACTTGAGGGGAGAGAGAAACAGAGAGAGGTATGTGACCACTCAGGGAGACAGAGACAGAGAGGGGTCTGTGATCACTCAGGGAGAGAGAGAGAGAGAGACAGGGAGGGGGTCAGTGACCATGCAGAGAGAGAGAGACAGAGAGAGAGACAGAGAGACAGAGCAGTCTGTGACCACTCAGGGAGAGAGAGACAGAGGGGGAATTCCTCTACCAACTATTTTTTGTGATAAAATCCTTGAATGACTGCCAAATATTGAGTCTGGAGTTGAGAACAATAGGCCATCAGTGACAGACTAGAGTGGAGAGCTAACAAACAAACAAATACTTGGCAGTGTACATGTGAAGGTTAGCACACAAAGGCTTAATCAATAAACTGAGAAAAAAATAGAGAAAAACAGAACAACAAGTCCTTCATATTTGAAATTGGAAATGACTCGCACTTGTGAAGTTGTTGTTGAAAACAAATCTGATAAAATACACTCCAAAGTTTCCATCATTTGTTTTAGTATTTTTTTTTTGAAAAGGAGATGTAAAAAATGTGTGTAGTTTTTAGTGAGACTTTGCTTACTGTAATTTACCATTAAAATTTGATAATGATACCTTCATTAGTAATTAATGTTACCAGTAGTTTTCAAATCAAAGTTTCAAATTTCACTAAAGTTCTCATTACTAAAATGGTGTAATACAAAATTAAATGAAAAAATCGACAGCTATTAAATTATTCTACTAAGAAGTCGGAAATGACAGACAGTTGCGTGTATAAAGGAGTGAAGTATGTCAAAAAGGGCATTCCATTAAAATGGTGACAGCACCTAACTTGAAACAATCTAGTTTAACATTACTTTGTTTGACAAAAACACATTTTCTATCGAAGATGTGTGAAATGTGTGAAATATTTGATACTGTATGTAGAGTAGAACATCATATTATAAAACTTTGGTTATTTTTGAGAAGATATTGAATATAAAATATAAAAAGTGGTAAACATTACAATATATCTATTTGTTGATTCAAACAAGAGTATCTGTTTTCTTCATTCCTTGATTGGGGCGACCCTATTTTTTCCCTGATTCTCATTACCTGACCGATCCAAATTTTCAGCTCCGATATCAAATGAATTTTTTATTCACTCACCCTTAATATTTTGTGGAACAACACCCTCTCTGGCAAGAATAAGTAAGTGTCTGGATTGTTGATGTCATCTACAGTCATGGCGGCGGTGTAGACACTTGTTCACGAATAGAGCATGATTAAAGTTATTGAAGTAGGGACCTGCAGAGAACATGCCAATTGTGTAGAGAAGCTGGGAAAGGGCCTGTTAGCAGGAATCCAATAAAAAGAAGATAGCGAGGAGGAAAAGGAGAGGCAGAAAAACATGATGAAGACTGATTTGACTTGCTATGAAAACGTAGTGAGAAATAAAAAAAAATTGGGTAACCCTAATGTGGATTGATGAAATCAAAGTGGGAATTTGAGATGTTTGTTTGTTTCCTTGCCATGGAATGATGCGAATTTGATTGGTTTATAAAATATTGATACTCGTCCTTGAAATATGAATAATTAATATGCCAACTTGATCATCGTAAACAAGATGCTTTGTTGGTTTAAAACTAGAGGGTTTATATAATTATATCAGACTTAGATGTTATAGTACTTATGTCAGATAATTGCGATAGTTATGTCAGAACTAGAAATTATAATAATTACGCCAGAACAAGAAATTACAATAATTATGTGAGAGCAAGATGCAATGATAATTATGTGAAATATGTGATGAAAATAGAAATAGAAGGTTTGTCTGTTACATTTATGTTAATCTACTATACGATCTATGTTATATACTGGTATACATTAATGATAATTTAATATTATGACTTGGGCCTACTGACATGGCTCAGCAAAGTCTGAGTGAAAGAAATGTCTTGGTCAGAAACACTTCACTGTTCTATAGATGGGAATCTAAAGTGAAATCAATAAGTAGAAACATTTAAAATGCCAGTGACGTCACATCTGATGAATTATCTAGTTTGACTGTAAAATATTTATGTTTTTATCTCCTGGTGGTCTTGGCAGGAAGTTGGTTTTCAATTCACAATGGATGAATTATCCATGATACCTTCATTTTGGTACATTATTAAATGAGGTTCATGTTTGACATACTGTAGTTATTTTATCTACAAAGTAACCTGTACGTTCACAGAGTCCTAACATAACTATTTTATCTGTTCTGCTACCATTCCTGATGGAGCGGAAATTAAAAAACACACAATATCAGTTAAGATAGTGGAATAGTGTAGTAGTGTTAGTCCTTCAAGTCTACAAAGCTACAGTTAGGATAGCTGAAATAGAAATAGTGTTGTAGCGATAGTGGTTCAAGTGTACAGGTACGCTAACATATTATGATATGACCACACTGTAACCAGTGTACATACGAAGTCTTGACTTGATTATTTTATCTTCAAATCATGACATTTCATAGACAAGTTATCTGAATTGGTTGTTTATCACTGTTTATCTAACTTGACTGAGTGTATGTTACTAAGTCAGAGATTTGCCTAGTCGTACATGGATTAATTGACTGATTGTTTAAATGAACATATAAAACCAAAATCTTGCGTAAAGAATGTGTTGTTTCTGAGGGTAAAAAAAAACCATTGATGTACATTATTTAGAGTACTATATTCAGTTTGTGGAATTGTTAGGATAATTTCATATAATTTTGCTTCACTTTTCATAGCTCATAATATATTAGCAATTAATATTGTTGGCTCTGTATACTCTGGTAAAGTCCTTCAGAACTTCATGTACACCTTGAAATGCCAGGAAAATGAATTTTTGTAAATGATTAGTAGTGAATGTTTAACATTCAGGTGTTTGACAGATCATAGACCCCTCCACCCACAATGGACAAATCGACTCAGATGGTGACATGTATCATAGAATACTTCTGAAAACTGATAAATGGTTAAAGTGTCTCAAAATTTATAAATATTTATCTTTATTATACTTACAGTAATTAATGAACATCAGTGAAATGTTGAGAATGACAGCTAGCATAATGATTTTATTTCTTACTGTTTTCTTTTACCCTTTCAGAGTTCCACACGAACCTTGTACAAGTGTACATGGCCTGGATGTGATAAAAAACTGGGTTCCTGTGGAGGGATGGAACGCCATGTTAGAACAGTGCATCTTGGGTAAGTATTTTCACCTGTTTATTTCATTGATTAATTGATTATGTGCTGTGTATTGATTTATTGATTGATTGATTGATAGTCTCACATGTTTGTCTTGATAGAAATATCTTAGGATCTATTTTCCCTTGCCTTACAGTTAAACATGGCTAAATAAACTCAAACTTAAACTCCCAAACACTTGGTTATGGGCTGTGGGATTTTTGTTTTAAAAGCACAGACAGAGCTGAATATTTTTCTGTGTTGTTTTTCTTTTATATATAGAATTGCATTTGTACAAATGGTATTGTACATATTGGAACATGTTTAATCTTCCTTCTATGGGATGGAGTGGGGGTGGGGTAGGGTGGAGTGGGGGTGGGAGTGGGGGTGGGGTAGAGGGATGGGGTGGGGTGGGGGTATTTGTTTGTACACAAAGAACTACAAGTTGGAATAAAACAAGATTATAATCATATCACATACGTAACTGTCACTGTTAGAACAGCAGCATATAACAGTTAGACAAACCGAATGAATGAATTTTTGGGTGCGCCCAATCTGGCATCCTGACTAAATATGTGTTGACAGATCAGAAACATAGAGAGATTTAACCTGACATGAATAAACCCATACATGAAGATTTCATTCCATGGCACACATTGAAAAAATGAGGAGTTTTATGCAATTATGGCATATATAGATAACAATAGTGTCTTAAAAGTCGACCTATGTCCTTTTAAAATACATAATTTGACAAATTATGACATTCTCAAAAGCCGGAGCACATATTTTTGGTGACACAATGAAATATGAAGGGAGCATGTTTTTGATAGAACTGTAAAGAGGTGTGTGGTTTACATGATGGATTATGATTGACTACATTTGGGACTTCACTGTGAACAATTATACAACCAAGAAGGTGTCCATTGTTGTATTCAAGTTTCAGTAAATCCTCAACAGTTGGTAACAATTACCTGAAGGCCAGTAGGGGTTCAAGCCAGTGGTGATGTGATCAGCACATATACTCTGGCGATGAGGAGGTTGTAGTTCACAGTGATCAGAAAATAAATCACACAGAAAATCAAATTTGGGTCACAAATAATGGTTTATCTGAGATCTGATTTCAAGATGGAATTGAAAATATATAGCCAGGTGTCTACAGGTCGTATCTGTGATTCTGCTTATAGACACTCATTCTCTTTAGTCTTAGATTCATAATCCACAAGTGTAACGAAATCACAGATCCAGCAAGTAGACAGGCTAGAAAATAGGAATAGTTGAACTCCCTGTCGTTGATCTGTTAACAACATAAAATAGAAGTGAAAGTGGTGCTAATGGTATGTCTGGCATTTTATAGAAAACACTCAGTGAAAATGTACAGATATGTGAACTGAGGGACTTGAAAAACACTTCAGAATATTTTGGAGCGCCCATGTGGGTTTCATTCAAATGTTCAAACACTTGAGTACACAGCACACCGCTGACACAAATAAAACTTGGCAAATGTACACATGCATTGTAATGTAGTCGAGTTTGTGTAGAGGTGAGAAGGTGAATCCAGAAGTAGGTCACATCACATCAATACCTCAATAAAAAGTGTATCATGTGATAATTTGACACCTAAGGGGTTGTCTCAAAACTTTACACAGTGGCCATCAAGTATATTTTGCTTATTTGCAAGTCATTCAAAGGTGTGTATTGAATCTGTGATGTAAAAATTTGAATGTATACAGTTGTAGATTGTCACAAAGGGTGAAATAACATCAGCAGTTTCTTGAATTTTATAATCTCTGCGTTGATTTAAGTTTTCTATGATGATAAAGAGCTACATGGACATGTGGAAATAAGACTTGCCAGCAAGACTCCACAATTAATCCCCGCTCTACCAGAGGGATATTTGTTTGTACTCAAATAAGTACAAGTTGAACTAAACAAGTTTAAAGATTTAATATCATTGGGAAAAGACACCTAAGGAGAATAGAATGACAATGAAATGACTAGCATTATTTGCCTTTAAACCCCCAATGTTTGATTCCCATGGTTTGGATTAGTATCAGTTGAGTTATTAGGATAAAATTATCATGCGTTCAGGATCAACTTTTTGTACAGCTCTAGCAGACCAAACCTTAAGCCTAATCTGACATTGGCCTTTTAAACCTCCCATGTTTGAATCCCAGGTTCTGTCATTAGTGTTATCTTATCAGTGGAACAGTACCATTAATAGATAAGATTATTCTTTTGTTTTGGATCAACTTTTTCAATGCCCTCTACAATTTTGATTTTGATACTTAAAATGTTAATCTTAATCTGAAATTAATTTTTAAAAATATCTTGTAAGTAGGAAATAAAGCGTAGGTCCCTTAACTAGTTCATCTTTGCACACTGTACTTTTTTTTATGGCAAACATCTCGTTGCCAACATGTCTATGACGAAATCCTTTGTAACTTGCATAAATCATGTGATCGTTTATTCTATACAGTCATTATACTCAGATTGTGGCACAAATGTCTCTTGTCCATAGAAATGCAACCGTTTCACTGTCCGGATATATCGCCATTATGAATATAGATTCAATGTTGTGTTTTTGCCCACGGTTAAATTCCTGGTCTCAGGAAGGGGAATGGATATCGAGTCAGAAGTACATTAAAATGTACCAATATGTTATTTATGGATACGTTTTCTTTGCTGATGACATATTCCCATGAAATGACAAAATATTTTAATTAAAAGTCCAAATTTTGGAAATTCCAAATGCTGTAATTAAAGTCCATTTGTAACTTGAAGGTATATACTTGATCATTCTACAAATGTCGTGAAATTCCTAAAACTGTTTCATAATGAGACTTGAGGAAAGATTCCAATAATTTACTGAGACAGTCTTTACATGTAATTGGAAGTTATATATATAGAGGCTACAACACTAGAAATGCTATCAAATCTTCAACTAGCTTGAGAAAAGATAAAATACATGTAGTGTTAGTGTAAGTTTAAGTATGGCCATGACCAGAGTTTTGTATATCATCCAAGTATTATGTTTGTACAATGAATTACTGAATGCTTACAAAGTACTGTGACTTTAGTAGTCTTGGTGGTGATGTCATTTGATGGACATTGTAGTACATATACCAAGTCAGACTGTGGCTTTGAATTTCAAGATCTCTGTTCACCTTGTTCAGAGAGATTTCAAACCATGGATATATACTGTAGACTAAGCTATACTCTGAATTATTGCTCAACAAGGTAACTGTTGGTAACTGTACAGCAACCTAATACATGTAGGTGCCCAATGAACTGAGAAACTAATAGTCATTCAACAAACTAACAAACAAATAGTCACTCAGTGAACTAACAAACAAATAGTTGCTCAACACACGAATAGTCATTCAACAAACTAATAATTGCTCAACAACTTCAGCAAGACCTCCCTCAACAAACTAATAGTCCCTCAATAAAAGAAATTGTGGTAAACACTGTATTTGTTACAAGGTAGTGAAATCGATACACCGTCAACATCAGCACACTTAATACTCCAGACCATAACAATGGAGTGGGCATCAGAGAAATAGGACCGCAGCCATATTATGTACATACCAGGTACATACCACCATACATGTATGCACAGATATAGGATATGTCCACCTGTGGCTTGTATTTCATATCCGGTGTAGACAATACACTTTAAAGCATACCCCCACCCTCATGCTGATAGACGTGTAGAGATACAAACAAAGGTGTCAGGCCCGAGCCATATCTAGAGGAGGTGATATGATTTTAGGGTTTGGAAACCAACCTAGGATAAATTGGGGAAGGGGGAGGGAGGGAGGGAGGGGGGGGGGAGGGGTTGTTGTGTTATTTCAAGTCAGGTAGCACTCCTCACCAAACGTCTTGTATTGTCTCCAGTTTGCAAAAAAAATATATCAAAATATAATGAAAAAGAAAATTGCACAAAATACGAAAAAAATGTCGGAAATGTTTATTGATTTTTCCAGAAGTTACATGTATTTGTACTATTATATGATTGGCTAATTGTATTTCTATACTGTCCAATGAACAAGACTATACCACAAGTGTTGTATGTAATAATTTACATATCTCATAAAAAGCTCAAATCCACCTGAAGTTTATACAACAAGCCAGCTGATTGGCTGATTGTGGTCAACACAGTCCAATCAAAAATACTGTACTACCTGTACATAGAATTATTTATAATTTACATATCTGACAAAAGCTTTAACCTGCCATTTATATGAGCCATAGGTTATTTATAGTACATTCATGCCATGACCTAACTATCTGAAATGGAAATTTGAACATTCTTTGCTCTAATAATGTACCTGTAGGTAATAATAAAACTAACTGGTAGAATTGGTATTTCCCAGTTTTCAATTCGGCAGGTATTTTAGGGAATTACACCACAGACTGTAAGATCAGTTCCAAATATACACACATACTGCTGATGAAGTGAAAGAGAAAGTAAAGCAAAATGTAAAATACACTTTTCTGTTGTCAACAATTTTCAATTCTCTGTATTGGTTGATTTTGTATTATGAACACATCGGTCTAAAGAAGCTGAGACTGCCATTTTTATCGTTTCAGTATTTCTATTTAGCAATTTTCACAAAACGTTTGGGTTTAAACTGCTTCTCAAACTATCAGCTGTTAACATTGAGAAATGTGTCTTGTCTTAGAATATGTGTCTGAGAGTTGAGTGATATCTGATACTATATCAATTTGTGGTTTGAAACCTGAGTGTCATACAATCTAGCAATTTTTCCCGCCAAAATTTTGGGTGTGAATTTTGTCATTTTCCAGAGTTTTTTAGATGAATTTTTGGTATGATTTGATAGAAACTTTTCCCACTAAAAAATGTTAAGTGTGAATTTGACATTTCCCAGGGAGGTTTCTTCTTCTGAATTTCAGATTCATTTCTTTGTAATTGAATGTCTTCCACCAGAATTTTAGGTATGGAATTTCTTTTACATTTTACAGCTAATCTTTGATTAATATCAGATTTTGAATGTGTGTAATTTGATGCTAATGTTTCCCCGCTAACATTTTAGGGTGTGAATTTCTGCATTTTAGAGGTATTTTAAATCAATTTCTGATTGATTTTGGTGTAATTTGATGCACATATTCTTTACCAATGTAACTGTCAGCCATATTTGTAGAAATTGAGAGATAAAAAAAGACAATTTTTGCTTGCGTCAACATAAACGTCATGTTAAGGGTTATTAAGTTGACAGGCAGACATATTACTACAGTTGGTATACGACCTAAATCTTTTATATATAACCTACTTCTCAGTTCTTTAACTATTGAACCCGTACACAAACCCTAATTTACATATTGTTAGCATTAGCATATTGTGTTCATTTTATTTTATCTAATACTGCTCTCTGAATTATCGTTACCAACATTATGTATAGCAGACCTGAATTACAACTAATCAACGTAAATTTGAATTATTCCATCAAAATTTAATTAGTAACCTCATAAACGGTGTTAGATGGTAATTCAGGAATGAGAAAGGTGCCCGCCCCTATTTCCTTATATGGATATGTATAAAAGAGATTGACAGTAATGGATTGACATTGCATCAGCCGTATTACCAGCCGGCATACATTGCCCTACATTTAAGTGATACATGTATGTTATGTCTAATATTGTCATCATCATCACATTGGAATATCTAGATCACGAATTATTAAATACAGTAATCAAAACATCAGTATTTCCTCCCCTCCCCCAATTTACTCGTTATGTCAGTTTTCAAACTGTACCCCTTCCCTAAAGGTCAGTTTTAAAATACAGTACTGAATTTAGACAATCTCATAATTTGTAGTCAAGCCATAGTATGAGAATTCAAATCAACAAGGTATTAACAATTGTATAGTATGTTGTATTGAAATGAGACAATAACCGTACATATATAGAAACTGTGTAGATTTATTATTTGTGACTGACATTTGAATAAACCCCTAATCATTACATACTATATTGAAACGTTTTAATCTGCCATCTGGTTTGTTTAAATTATAAGGTGAGCAAGGCATTCCACAATATGCCATTAATGGTGGTTACTTAATATAGAAATGGCTTGGATTTCACATACATGTGATTTTCACTTCAAAATGAATTTCAGGTATCGTGGAAAGTCTTACTAAGGAAAGTGACAGCTATTAAAAGAGTAAATTTTTCTTGACAGTAAGTCAATATGCTACTAGGCTGAAAAATGCCAAGTCATCAATTTTATTATCCTTTCCTTTCAACAACTCGGGTATTGTGTAATTTAATTTCACTTGTTCTAGGGTTACGGAAGCATGTGTTACATTAACATTTTGTATATTATCCCCCACCCCCACCTACCCACCCACCCCACCAGAGAACGCTGCAGGTACAGTCTTAGCAACTCTGATTTTGTGTTTGCTCTGCTATACACATGTAAGCCACACTTTGACAAAAAAGTGAGACAGAAAGTCTGATGTAAGGAATTGATGGTAGAAAGTTCAGAAGTGGACATTTATAACGGTTTGGCAATTTAATTGGTATGTGCAGAAAATGCACTATATAATCCCAGCTAGCTAGTTTAAGACATAGAGGTGATATAGAAAATAAAGTTGATGGGGGATTTACTGTAAAATTAATGGGTTCTGTGTCAGGCTTTTAGGTATTGAATAATTCTCTAATCATGGATCTACCTCTGTGATTTAATAGATACATGTATACGCATCTAAGAATGGCCAATAACACTTCATTCAAATGATTTGAACTGAGAAAGGGTGGGGTAGTAGTATGGTTTAAGATGTCTGTGTGGAGGGGTAGGAGTGGGGTATTGTCTGTCTGTCTGTCTGTCTGTCTGTCTGTCTGTCTGTCTGTCTGTATGTATGTATGTATGTATGTATGTATGTATGTATGTATGTATGTATGTATGTATGTATGTATGTATGTATGTATGCATGCATGCATGCATGTATGTATGTATGCCTGCCTGCCTGCCTGCCTGCCTGTCTGTCTGTCTGTCTGTCTATCTGTCTGTCTGTCTGTACATTTGTCTGTGTGTGTGTGTGGGGGGGGGGGGAGTAGAGAGGTATTGTTTAGTTGTGACATTTTTAGGCCAGATAGGACAAGTATGACATTTTAAGTAAAATAAATGTACCTATAAACAGGTCAAAAATTGTACCTGTTGCACAGCCATGTTTTAACACACACGGCCCCTATATATCTGTTGCACTTAGTTTTCTTGTCACATCACACTGTGTGCACAGATGGCAGTTGTAAACATGTACAGGCTGTTGATGTCACGTCCCCATCCAGTGATCAAAACTGTAATGTGTATGTACATGTAATGTGTATACGTGTCAGTCACTCAGAAAGTGTATCTATGAAAATTGTAAAAGTGTTTTTGTATATGTCATTTTAGGAAATATTGATGTTCCATGGTTGAAAAAAAATATTAAAAAAACATTGGGAAGGTTTAATGATGCATGTGGATATGTCGATCATTGCCTGCAGAAATCTGACCAAGTCTGGTGTTGGCATTTTGCCAATTAGACCCTGGGAGTGCAGGCATGCTTGTCGAAGAGTGCCCCGGTTATTGAGATTTCTATGTCCTACTTGTGGCCCGAGAAAATCAGGCCAGTAACCATGTGACATTTACACAATAGATGGCTCTGTTGTACAGCCATCTTTCTTTCCATATGTTTCGGCATTCAGGCGTGGCGTTTACTTCTATCAATTCACGAATCCTTGATAACAATTCTAAGATTTTAGATGAAGCAAAAAAAAATCTAAACTCAACAAAAACTAACCAAGCAGTAAGAAAAATATAAACAAAAAACATTAAAAATTGTTAACGCCTCAAAAAATATGAATCATTGTAACGTGTAGTGGATTTTTTGAGAAGCTGGCAATCTATAGATGATCTCGGTTTATTTTTTGACGAAATATTCTTTTCTTTGTGGATGTCTCACAATTTATGTGACCAATTGTTCTTTTTATCCTGCTGAGGATGACAAACATAATTACTATTTATAGAGAGTGTGAAATATTTAGTAACCTCAGGATGGAAGAAGATAGTGTGTGCTGTAAAAGTCCCTTGTTTTGTTCTCTTTATGATGTAATTCTAGAAGCTCGCTGACAGTTACACTACACACTAATCATAGTACGCCATCTTGGAAAGCCATTTTCCCCGCCAAAACTGTTGTTAACAAATTTGGTTGGTATATCAAAATTTGTGCTCACTTTATGGCTCAATTATTGAAGATGACAGAAGATGAAATTTTCAGTGATTTATCAAACATTTTTAGTTCAAAAATATCTCAAACATTCTGAAATTTCTGTAATTGGAGATTTGTTTTGATCAGTTGTACCACACATATGTATACATTCCTTAGTAAATGTATGCAAAATATTCACTAATACTTTTAACTCAGACAGACATATTCTGCAGTAGCTGTCTTTTCTGTTTATTTTTTAAAATAAGAATTCACCAATAGTATATGTTGAATATATCATTGTTAGAGAGTCAAAAAAGACAAACAAGGTGGTAATACAGAGAAAATAATCTCTAGTCCAGGGGTGACTTTATGAAAAGTCAACAATAATTCACATTTTAACTAACTGTATATATATAGCACCCAGGAGAGAACTATATAGTTCAATGTTTGAGTTGTTCTAGAATCAACAAACACTTAACATTTCAGCTGACAGTACCCTGGAGAAAAGCTATTATTTTTTGTTGTTGACATAATTGTTAAAATTGTAAAACAAAATGTGTATACAGAGTAGCAGTGTAGGTGATTTATTATAGTCTTTATATAAGCAGCTGTGTACTTTTGTGGTTTTTTGAGTACCTCCCTAATGTCATAGGTTTGACAGCTTTTTATCACAGTTTGACTTGTCTGCTGTTAACTTCATGGCTTGGGGTTCCCCCTTTATGGCAACTGCTTTCATATTGATTTCAACTTTGTGGTTTTTGATACCCCTTTGACTACCATCACACACTGACGGTTTTGTCACAGACATGTTACTTATAGTTTGGCTTCAAATTGTACCAATTCATATCAACTTTAAACCCCCCCCCCCCCCCCCCCATCATACCGAAAAACCCGCCTGGTCATTATTTCCACATTTTTGTAGTACAGTGGGCCTTTACCGTCCCCATCAAACAAAGTCCATGTTTTTTGTCAATAAACCTAGCTATATGTAGTTTTGCACTCTACCCATCCATTTTAAGTTTTATTAAGCTGGTTGTCACACAGTTTGACAATTGATAAAGCATTTTATGGTTTCAGACCTTCTCTTTGTATAGCAAAATGAGGTGACAGACTTGTTTCCATCAACCACTCTGACAGTTTGAGTACTAAAAGCTGCCTGGCCTTTCAACCTTGCAATCATTATGTTAACCAAGCTTCTCCGCACAATTGGTCAGCGGAACAATCTGTATTCCCTCTCATTGCGTTGAGTGGTATACAATATAAGTGGTACTTGGGTTTCACCTAGCACAGTCACATAGTAGCCTACTTAATCATGAACTATATAGTACTTCTAACCACAAAGCTGATAAAGTGCTATTGGTTGAATTTATCCTACCGGTACTTTTTGTTGGTAGTTGCTGCTGTCTGTCCAAATGTTTGCTACAGTTCCAAATATCTCTTCTCCCCTCCCCCACACCCCATTCCCATGGCAGCCTCATTCCATAAAAGCACTGGACCACTTACATATATGTTACATACAATTATTGTCTGTCGCTGTCAGTGCTAAAATGTAGTATCTGGTATACAATTGTATATAGCAGATACAACCTTATTGCACTGACAGCGACTAGTTATATACAATACTTGGGAGAGATTTACAACCAATCTGTTTTATTATTTTGGTGTGTTTATGTATGTGTTGCATCTAAATATCAGTTACTGTTCGGAGTACCTCGTTTTCTCTTCCCTTTCCTTCCCTAACCCCCTCATTTGATAAAAAGATAACCACCATGAGTTAGGGTATCTGCCTCTTGAAATTTTAACCGTAGTCCTAAAATGAACCACACTTGGGGGTTACATATGCATGCATAACGTAAACACCTATCAAATTATAATATTAGTATTTTGTGTTCATTAAAAAGTGTAATATACCGTGTCTTGGTGCAAATGGAGATGAAAGTAACAAAATTACAAATATAACAACCATGGCAATGTAAAGGTGACAAAAGATGCATTGAAATACACCTGAAAAATATTGCAAAATGAAAATATGTTTTCATATGTTTATGTGGATCTATAAAATATGATCATAGCCCAGATATTGGATGGATGCATCACATGTCGTACAATTTTAGATATTACATATGTAATATAATCAACAAACGAAAATCTTTCATACGTACAGCATAGCTTTATAATATTTTCTGAGATGCTTTATCTGTTTAGAATACCAAATTTGAATTTAATCAAGAGATAAAAATGCTGAGAAAAAGATACAATTGTATAATGTATTAGACATACAGTGAAAAAGTAGGCCAGTGTGAAAGGTTAATGTATGAAAACATGAGTTAAGCCATTGCCAGGGGGGAGAGATTACTATTTATAAGTATCCTGTGACACTGACAAGATTCTATGTGTGCCATGACCCAAATACAGGGAATTGGAACGTACAAATTGATTTATTTGAGGATGGTACAGTTTTAGTATTTGTATTGTACAAATTGATTTATTTGATGATGGTACAGTTTGATGACTGCATTTACTGTGTTATGAATGATAACTCAGAGCTGCCTCCAATAAGAAATAAACGGTTACCTAGCAACGTTAACCTAGTTTTATCATAATTATTGCTACAATAAAATAGGTTGTATATGCCATCTATCCCAATGTAGATATGTCATATATTGTCAATGTGGTATCATACATTATGGTCAATGTGGTATCATACATTATGGTCGATGTGGTACCATACATTATGGTCAATGTGGTACCATACATTATGGTCAATGTGGTATCATACATTATCGTCAATGTAGTACCATACATTATTAGTCCAGTCAAAATAAGGTTTGACCCAAACATAATTGCAACAGAAATAATTTTTAGTGCATCTTGTTCAGAATTTTATGCTGAACAACATATCAAAAGTCTAGAAAAATCTAAGTGGTGGAACATGGTGAAAATATGGTTTTTGTTAATTAGCATAATTAGCGAAATATTATATTCTTAAAATGCTGTTTTCGCAATAAAACCTGGCAAGTAACATGTCTATGGATATGTCTGAGGGTGAAAAAGCATACTTGGACCATCATATGATGATTCATCATCTCTCATCAGCATAATTAATATGTAAATTATGAAAAATTGTAATCAGCATATTCAAATTTGATAACATTTTAACACAAATGTATGCAGGTTATATTTCATTTGATTTGCAGTACAATGGAAAATAAATTTAGCGTGCTTATCATCAAACACTTTTCATGTAAAATGTATAAAAGATTCTTAATTAATTAGTAATTAGCATAATTAGCATATACACGGTTTATCAATCTCCCATGCAAGTAATATGTCTTTGGCAAGGTCTTGAAATGACAAATTACATAGGCTACAATGGACCTTTTAATATCATCAAAGACAGTCCGATAGATAACTCATATTTCTGTTTTGTAGTTATGCAACAGAGAAATCAAGGCAATAAATGTTAACAATTGCATCTTGCCTGAAACCTCCACCCTATAGTATAGGTATAATGATCTTTAGGCATCTAACCAACAATGTTGCAAAAGTTACTACTTATATCACTGGATCATTGTGTACTTCTAATACCAATGTATCGCTGTATACTAATGTGTGCATATTATTCTCGCATACCATACTGATATCAAGATGTTAACTTAGGAGGAACACAAGATTAAAGTGTACTTATACTGAGGGTCGACAAGGACATGCAAGTATTATGGAATGTCCAATCCCTCATCATTCTCATCACTAAACTAAACAGCCAATCTCTTTCTTATCATATTGTTCTTTTTTAACACATTTCCATCTTCAAACTTTCTGATTCAATTCTATAAATATTATAATAATTATTAACAGTGCAGAAAGATAAATTAATCAAACACCCCTTTCAACACTGATATAGTTTGAAAGTAACATCATCGTCACTTGTTTGTGTCAATTTACCACAATGACATGACAATCGCCTTCCAATTCAATCTAGCCCGCAATCATTTATGTAGTGACTCAAATAATTAGTCAAACTTAATGGTTAGCCTGATATAACAGGAATTACATACGGTAAAAATTCTGTTCGAAACAAATGACATGTCAAGAAGGCTATCATAAAATTGGATGACAAAACTTTAAAAGGATTTAAATTCTCACTGATTCTATGGAAACCAAATAATTTTCATTTAAAAAGCAGGCACTGCATGGTTGATAAATGCTTAGTTCTTGTGCACGTGTTTTATGGGGAATAAGGAATTATAAGATAAAAAATGATTAAATCACCCTCACAAAATGGAATCAAAATTGAATAAAAAATTAATCAAATGAAATCTAAACAAATATACCATATATTTTTGTAGAAATTGAAAACAAAATGAGAGAAGCTAAAGTACTTCGCAACATTTACCTGCCCCTGATATCCAAACAAAAGTATTGATAATTTTAAATATCATTTCGTAAGATTATAAAGAATTAGCATTGTCATCTGGAATTGAAACAATGGTTGTGATGATTGTGTAACAATGTAAACACAAACACAGAAAATATGAATAAAGTTAGATGATAAAACTAATAAAAGAAAAATGAAATAATTATAATAGTCATTATCAGCCAGACTATTAATATTACAAAGGCGATTTATTGTAGCTATATTTCATTTTGCTTACAATTAGCTTTGGTCTACGTTTCACCGATAGTATTCTGCATCACACGACCCCTTATAGAGTTATAAAAAAAATGGAAAGCTTAGAACTTAATAGAAGAGGTCATTTTCAAACACAAAATAGGAGTTACAAATCTGTTGAAACGATATCATCAGCATTGTTTGTACAAGGATTAAGGGACAATCGCATAAAATATCCCACAAGCTCAATAAATAAACTTTATCCATTTAGGACAACACATTAAATACTATATTGGAAATCTAGCAGTTGTATATCACATAAGAAGTAAATTTTAATCAACTTATGAACATCTTAGTATAAATATAGAAATTATCATTGAAGGTTTTCGAACTTTGGTTAGAAGTGCAAGAATGAAGTTCAGCAATCGCATTGATGCCAGACCCGCCCCTCACAAACGAACGAGGTTATACTTTATTGAACTTTTGTGACATCGTGCGATCATCCGTAAATAGATTTGGAGCTCCAAAGTTTGTTCGTTTCCAAGAATTCCTTGTCTCATTGTACAGAAGGCATCTTCTGAGCCAAATTTGCCAATTTTTTTATTAACTATATTTGAGATGTCACAGTATGCAGAATTAGTAAAAATGACTTTTCCAGGTCAAAGATAAAGTTAGTTTGTGGTCGTAACATATTCAAATATTAAATAAATTAATTTTAAAGATGAAGTGAGATTAATTTGCACTCAAAACGATACGTAACTGTGAGATGACTGGTAATGGTACAGAAATAAAACAAAGAAGATAATAGAGGAAGGGCCCTATCCAAATAAATTATTAATGTCCTGTATCACCTAAAATCGTCTTATGTTTCGTACAGTGGTAATAATACATGTACATGTAATGTGCAAAAAAATGGACCTATAATACTGCCTTTCATGTCATTTCAAAGATGATATCTATATTTTTGTAACATTGAAATGAAAACACAGCTGAATTCAAACAATTCACAGAGGGCTGTAACAAAATCTACAAATGTATAATACTCATCTGAATACTTGTCTGTAGGAGTAATATGTGTCCGTGTTACATAGTGTGAAATTCAAAAGATTCAAGTTTAAGCTAATTTATATCTACATATGAAAATATATCTTTTACTAAAAACAAGGTACAGTTCAATGTACAAACTTAAGATCATGTTGTCAGTAATCAAGCTTTAAACGAAATATAAAGGGTAGAACATGCCAAGTAATTACTAGTAAAGCCAAACTTTATTGTAAAATGTAATGGAATAACTCATAGGATGTCATAGTTCATAGTTAGAAATTAAAGTTTCAACTGGCAGGTTTTGAGACAGAACAGAATGTGAACATGTTTTTTTCACTTTTAAACAAATTGAACATAAAGACCAAAATGTATTAACAACGCAAGAAATAACAAACACTGGTACTACACAAATTGTACTTTTTAAATATAGTATGTTCATTTAGAATGACTGAAAATAAAGAAAACTACAAAAATACACAATTGTGAAA
>NC_135561.1:20364239-20401739 GCF_964340395.1 Glandiceps talaboti | reverse complement strand
GTTCCATCAATTTCATTTATAGTCACTTCTCTCCTCAGTTGATAGATATTGCTTTATATAGTACTACATTTGGGGAGGGGAGATTTCACACTCTTTATACCTCATGGTGTTACCATGGTTACAAATTATTCTTTTCTTCCAGCCAATAAGTTCTGAAATCACTTATTTCTTCCATATGAGAGTCAATTTTCAGACATTGTTTTTTTTCTATTTAGACAGACAGCTGTTTTGACACTTGCATCAAATATTTTTCAGACTGGTGACAGGAATTTTGTTTCACTTCAGAAACATAATTTTTTTTTAGAATGAAGTATTTTCATGAGAGGTTAAGGAAGGTCATTTTTCTTGAAAAAGATTATTTCAGATAATAAAAAAAAAGATTGGCGAGCTTGAAAAGTTCCACAACATTGTACACCAAAGATTGGGGTCAGGAGAGGTTATTTTTCAAGTTTAAATATTTTACTTGAATAGTTTTCAAAAAACGTTCAAAATATTATTACAGTGTACTTCAAAAACAAAACAAAATGAAAAAACACAAAAAAGCCTAAAACTGTACTGTCATGTTATTTTTATTGTGCATTGTCACTTTAAAATTGGAGGAGACGACCTTCAAAGTTAGTGCAACACAGCGTGTTACTGATTTCATTATTTGATTTTCCAGGGAATATCCCTCCGTATGTCAAATTTCATATTTTCCAGTTGAGTTTAAAAGGTCACCCAATATAGTGAGTGGTGACCAAAAAAATATTTTGAAAAACTGGTGACATTTCACAAATATTGTCATGATTTTAAGTGGTCACATGGAATAAACATAGTCCATTTACAAATTGTTATTTTAGATCAGATCAAAATATATGTCTTCTTCTTTAAACCCACCTAAGTTCAACTGAGCTGTTACCATGCCAACAGTTATTCCTTGTCCAATAGCATTAAAGCTTGGCATAGTTGAGGTCACACAGTATTTGTTCTTGTTGTTGATTGGTTCAGCTTAAACCAATCAGTGAGCACATGTATTTCAATCAAACCAATCAAAGAGTACATGTACATAAAACCAACCAATCAGATAGCAAGTAGGTATCATGTGATCAGATATTAAAATTCACAAAAATAGAGCTACAAAAAGTGACAAGATTTTCAATATTCCACACACTAAATATCATATATGTATAGAGATGTCGGTGTCTCTCTTTCTCTCTCTCAGTAACCAGTTTTTTAATATTGTGTATGTAACTACTGTTTAGGGAGAACATTTTCAGATGTTGAAAACCACTATGGCCTTCTGCATTGACTAAAGTCATCCATCCACATAGTCAGGTGTTTGATCACAAAATTTGGAGTTTGACATTTGATCAGCATTAATTGTACGATTCTATCTTGTCCAAAACTTGAACATTGTCAGTTATCGCTCTTACAGTATTTGATCAGAAAGAAAACCGGGTAACATTTGGTACAAAAAAATTGTTATTTGGTGTCATCAGAGTTTTCTGTCATTATTACTAGATATGTGAAACTCTTTATTCCAATCTGATAAATGTGGTGTTTTGGTTGAGTCAAAAGTAATGGTATGCATGCAGGGTTCATACACTCCTCAAATATCCTGGGAAGTCATGCAATTTCAGTTTATTCCTTGGAAGTTTCAGAACATCAGTTTACTCCTTGGAACCCTAGAGTATCTGGTTATTCCTTGGAAGTACCGGAATATCAGTTTTACTCTTGGAAAATCCTGGAATTTCAGTTTATTCCTGGAAAATGCCAGAATAAACATTGAAAATCTACTTCTGGAAAGACCTAAGTTGTGAGTCACAGATTTTGAATTTGATATCAATTTTGATATTTTTTGAAATTTCTTGAAATAAAAAATGTTGAAAATTCTTATTACCAGATGAATAAAGTCTTTGTACGACTATAAAGAAATAAAAAGTAAGCTGTTCGTGAAATGAATTACTAACGCCTGGCAAAGTGACAGTACTTGTCCAGCAAATAGTCTGGAAAATTACTTAAAAAATCCCAGGAGTGTATTAAATGACTTAAAAAGTGTATGAACCCTATGTCATTTTTGTAAGTAGAGAGAGTTGAAACTTATTGGTTAAAGATATCATAACTTGATATTAATATTGGATATAAAAGTTATAAAGTGAGTCAGTTGTGTCAATATATTGGCAACACTCTGGATTCCTCAACTTTGGCAATTTTGGGAGATCTTTTTAGCACAACTGAACTGAGGTTCAGTAGTGTGTTATAGGTGTGGTGAAATGTCTGTCTGTGTGTGTGTATGTGTAAAGAGCTTAAAATAAAACCCACCAGACCGATTGCCATGATATTTGGTGGGGACATTAATTTTGGTGTTCAGCTGGGAAATTGTTCAAAGCAAAATGATCGCATCACATGTGATTTGTGTTAAAAATGTTATTTTGGTCAAAATACTTAAATTCCAAAACTACTGGGGGCAGATTGGTCTGAAATTTGGTGGGAATGTTCTTAGGGGTTTATATGTTAATAACTGTTCATGATGTGATAATACCAACAGTGATAGGTCTAAAAAATGTGGGGTTTTTTGGCCAAAATCTTTCATTCTAAAACTACTCAGTAGATTGGGCTGAAATTTAATGGGGATGCATCTGGGGATGTCTAGTAGAAGCCATCAGTGATATGCAAATTAGATTTAAAAAATCTCAATTTTGGTCAAAAACTTATACATTGAAAACTACATGGTGAATGGGAGTGGAATTTGGTGGGGATGTTTCTGAAGGTGTTATTCTGTTAATATTGTTCAAAACATTTTGACATAACTTGCTCTAGCAAACATGACCACGCCCTTAGCAACAGTCAGATGGTGATGCATATTACAAAGATAGCAACAGGGGTGGGCAGGCAAGTGAATAAAGATTCAATAAATGTATGCAAATATGCCTAGCAACAAGAGTACACCCATAGCAATAGTGAAACGGTGATGTATGTTGCAAAAATAGCAAAATGGATGGTTTAGCAAGTCAATAAACTTGACATAATTGACCCAGCAATGTAGATATTGCCCATAGCAACAGTACAATTATGGTGTATATAAACATTTTTAAAAAGCTGATGGCACATCTATACAGTTGTGCCTACAACGCCATTGGTGTTATTTTTGGTATATATCATAACATATTACAATGCTAATGCCATTTACAGCTTCACCAATCAGCTTTCTACAAAAACAGGCTGGTGTAGTCAGTCATCATTGTAATTGAGTTCCCAATAGGTTGACAACTAGATGTATTCCAGTGTGTTTGCCAATCACATTGAGTTTTACAAATACAGTTTTGTATACTGCCTGTAAATAACATCATTTTGGCTAGCAAGGTGGCATAGAACTACAAACTCAAATGTAGTAATACCATGAATGGGACACTGCTCCCGAAAATATGGAAAACACAACTGTCTCACTTTGAAGGTTTCAGATATTCTTGTTGTGATGTGTACACTGTCTAGGTTGACACATTTTCAACTACCATTTACTGCTTGTTATCTGGTATATGCAAACATTTTGACCAATCACTTGAGAGGAAATGTAATTTGAATGTTAAGTCACTTCCAAGCACCAATCATTGTAGAGGAATGGCATAATATACATCTGTTGTTTTAAGAGGTGTATTTTGAAAGTTGGCAATGTTTTAGTGTTGCTGGGTTAACCAACATCATCCTCAGGAGTTAGAGTGCATTGCTCATTTACTGCCAAGCAGTGTTAACGCATATAGTTGTTGGGTTTCTAGAGATGCAAACAGGTGCACGATAGACAAAAAAAGCAAAACAACTGAAATCGTGAAAGCTAGCATTATCAACACCTTCAATCAGGAGGCCTTTACTCGGATTTCACCCCATTGCTAAGTCTACAGTGGTCCAGTCCTATTGTTTTCTACTAATTGGACCACTACACTAAAAGGGTGGGGACGGCTGCATTTTTATGGAAACAGTGGTGTACTTTTTGATCTGTATTCTGTCCATTTGTGTTTATTTTGTGATATTACTGTGATATACAGTTGTGAGATTTTGGAGTAATAGTTGTGTGACCCTGGCATCACATGTGTGTATGGTTCAAAAAGTACAAACTTATATCTACCAAAGTTATTTATATATCAAATAGTTACACTGCTGTTGACCCATCAGAGTGAAGGCCTCTAATGACCAACTGAAATAAAAATGCTGGCTGTTTTTCCTCCGTAATGCACTGCATATGCCTTCCACCACCCCTTACTCTCTCATGTTTATGATCTGGTCCTAGCAATAGTTACACACTGGATCAGACCATTTGACACCTAGTAGGGGAGAGAAGAGTGCCAACATCATTTTAGAATGGTTGTGCAGGTTTGCGTGTCTCCACAACTAAGTTTGCATTTATCATAGAACAAACAAACCAAGCAATGCCAGAGCTCAACTACCAGGTGTGGTTAATCATGTGATTTTACAGTAACCAATCATTATGCAGAGACATTTCAAATTTACCAATCAGCTGCTTTGCCTAGGCATTTTTCCATGTATATTTCTCTATGTATATAATATATATATACTGCCTGTTTTTTGCCTGTTCTACTATGTATACAGACGTTTCAAAAGGGAAATAAAAACAACTAAAAGTGATAAGTTGGTGAAGTGTGTTGTGTATATATTTGTGAAGTGTATGTGATTGATGGATATATATGTTGAGAGGGTGTGAGATCTAAGGTGGTGACATGACTGATATCCATGTCCCAGGTACCAGACAGAGTGTATTGTTGCTTTCATTTGTCAACACGTCAAGTAATTTATCATAAAGTTTAAACAGAGTTCATACAGAAAAAAACTGCACCATAAGAGAGTTGAAGCAGTGATGCGTTCATCTGGTACAATAAAACAATTTAAGTGAATGAGATCTCCGTACCTTCCGTACTTATTTCTTATAATTGTTTCCTATTCCTGGTTCTGTGAATATATGATTGGTATGTAAGGAGAACTGTCTTTTGAATTGGGACAAAAGAACAGTGGAAAGGGTAGTCTATTGGTTGGATCTGAGATTGTACAGTGTTGACTACACTTTATCATTGTGTGGTGAGTGAGTGTGGTGAAGTTATAAATCAAACCAGTAGATGGGCTTGTAATACAGTGTACTTAGGGCGATATTACTGAAAACAGTGGGAACAGGGCAATACTATTGAAAACAGTGGGAACAGGGTGATATTACTGAAAACAGTGGGAACAGGGCAATACTATTGAAAACAGTGGAAATAAGGTGACATTGCTGAAAAACTGGAAATTTAAGATGATATTGCTGATAACACTGGAAATAAGGTGCTCATAAAAGTGGGAATTTAAGGTAATATTATTGAAACCTCTTAGGTGAGATACACAGGGACATATTATGTATAATGAGTTATAAATATTACCAAGCATTACATATCAAATCTA
This sequence comes from Glandiceps talaboti, assembly GCF_964340395.1. NCBI lineage: Eukaryota > Metazoa > Hemichordata > Enteropneusta > Spengelidae > Glandiceps > Glandiceps talaboti. Next base: position 20,396,318 of record NC_135561.1, on the reverse strand, counting down.
TGAATAAACCATAAACATTTGAGATGAAAGACAAACACAAGCCCTACAGAAAAAGATCTAGTCTTGCAGTTTAATATGAAATGGGGATGGGAAATCAATAAAAGTGTCTTCTATGTTAGCTTCTATGAGTGCAGTCCATGTCCAAAATGCTAAATAACAACCCATACTGTGTACCAACCAAGTCAGCTGACTACCTTCTCTGGTTCAAACTTAAGTAGGAAATAGAATTTGTCAACATTTGGGGATAAATGCATCATATACTTACATTCAACCCATTCATTGTATACACAGACAAAAAAAAAGCTACAGTTGTTAGTAGCAATTTCATGATGTAAAACATAAAGAAGAAATATGACTGGTCTGGGGACTATATTGGATATAAAAAAAATACCTTGTTGTTGACAGCCGATACTTAATGAATTTTCCTAGTTTCACTTGTATTTATTCAGGGTGCAAAACAAGATCATCCATTGTTTACTCAGGGAAATTTCTATTGGCTTTGTCCGACATTACCATGAACAAATACAATCAATCATTTATTGATGTGTCCAGCTTGCCAGGGTCATTTCTAGTTCAAGTCAATAGAGGGCGCTGTCCAAGCTCTAGCTGAAATGTATTCAAAGCCAACATATGGTTGCACTGTATTTAAATATGTAAACACAACATGTTGTTGTTTTTACTGTGAGCATTTCAAGTAGAGAAGTGCATAGTTTTGTTGATATACATAAAATCTATTTGCTTGCTGTAGTGTTGTTTGCTGGCTTCATACCTCACGCTTCAAATGTCAGTGCATTATTTTTCTGTTGGGATTCTCAAAAGTCAAGCCTCCTGGTGGCATGTGTTTTACTGTTGCGATAAAAGATGCCTGTAGCTTTATGATGATGATAAACAGGCTTGTATTTTTCCGGTTGAATTTACTAAAAAATACACTGCATTGTGTTCGTTTAAAGTGCTTTTAGCCATGAGAGCTGGCTATCTGATATGGCATACTGTGCCCACATTGTCTTACATGATGTATAGCTACACGTCTCTGGGCTAACAAGTGATGTGTTCATCGGCTACAAACAAACAAACAAACAAACAAACAAACAAACACGTTGTTTGGTATTCAGAATTAATATCTGTTGAATAACAAAGGTGACCACTCTTACACATTTAATAATAGAATGCAAAATAATTTAATATTCAATAATAACTTTTTACAAGTTACATGACAGATTCATTCATTTCAAATATCTTACCTGAGAAATTTAGATTCATTTAGTGGCTAATTTAGGAGTAAATAAAAATGATATTTACACATTTTTTTTTAATCAAAGGAACTGAAAAAAAGACAAGAAAATATGCAAAAATACGAAATTACAAATATAAAGATGTCATTGTATTATATACTACATGAATTCTAAATATCATATTTACTGAAACCAATCTCAGAAAAGAACCTTAAAGCTCAACTGGCTACAACTGAAATATTTGGTTAAATAGAATGACTTAATTAGAATATTATAAAACTTGAACAGTATTGAATCACCTGTGGGTAAAATGTATTTGTGTAGCTGTAACACAAAGTATGGTACAATACATCCCCTTCAAATTGATTTTTGGGTCCATACCCAAAAATCAATAACCCAATGCAATTACTGTTACTATATTATCTGGTGATAAAATCAACCTCTAATCAACGTGAAAATCATCTAATTATTGCTACTTTAACAATTTCCAGTGAATATATTGTTGGTTTTCTGATCAAAAAAATAATACACCAGTTACAGCCAGAGCAGCTTTAACATTACATTTTATTTTACTATAACTTAGTACAATGTATTACACTACATAACACATATCGTTTACGATAAACATTATCTGTCAAAGCACACTATCAATATGACAAAGACAGGAATATGAAAAATATATTACACTTTGCCATTATTTCAGGAAATTTTGAATAATAAATATATATAATATAATACTTGGTGTCTGAGTTTCTCTTCTAGTTAAAGGAAAACTATTGATTATTGCTATCAAATTATATGATTTGGGGTGATAAAATAACACTGCAGTAATTTATTCAACTTTGAAATCTTGGGGTGAGAAACTGACACTGCAGTAATTTACTCAACTTTGAAATCTTGGCGTGATAAAATAACACTGCAGTAATTTACTCAACTTTGAAATCTTGTAAAGAAGCCATACTGCACTTGACATGTGTTCAGCCAATTGTATAGATTTCCTGCAAAGGTTTATGGGAAAACCTCTTGTGATGGGATGATAATCTTTGTTGGATATTTACAAAGTATAGAAGTAGAAGTTATCCTAATCTATTTGCCTTGATAATATTTATTGAAGATAAAATATTTTTACATATTTCTGTCTCAATTGTGGTTCTAAAATGATAAAGTTACATCAACCAAGTCAGTGCTATGTGTTTATACCAGTAAAGTTTGATCAAATACTTGCCTGAAATATAATACTGGTAATAATATCTATAGTTAGACAGTGTCAGCAATAACAACAGGATACAGTATTGTCTTTTAGTGATACCCTGGCATCTAGCCAACAAACTTGTTTTGATGAGGAATACACACACACTTATCAAATCATATTTCTAGAAGAGGTCAACCTAATAGTTACAGGTATTTGTGTATTGTTGATATAATTAAACATTTGTTTCAGTCAGATCACTTACACTAATGTATACTCCTCCAAGGAGTTCAGGAAGTAAAGGGCCATTGTGCCACTATAGATCTGTGCCAGGGGTAATATTTGTAAAGCGCTTTGAGCACAGAGTGGTAAACTGCTATATAAAAACCGACAATATTATCATTATTATTAATATGTACGTACGTACGTATGTATGTACATACGTATGTGCATGTGTGTGTGTGTGTGTGTGTCTGTATGCATGCATGTATGCATGTATGTATGTATGCATGCATGCATGCATGAGTGCATGCGTGCATGCATGTATGTGTGCATACGTGCATGCATGTATGTATGTATGTATGTATGTATGTATGTATGTATGTGCGTGCATGTGTGTATGTATGTATGTATGTATGTGTGTGTGTGTGTGTATGTATGTATGTATGTATGTATGTATGTATGTATGTATGTATGTATGTATGTATGTATGTATGTATGTATGTATGTATGTATGTGTGTGTATGTATGTATGTATGTATGTATGTATGTTATGTACGTACACCTATAATATAGCAAGCCACAACAGATCAACAATAGATATTTATTACTGTTAGAGAGTGTGATCCTATCTCAAACTGCCTAGCTTTATGACTTCTACCATTGGTACACCAAAGTTATGAAATTTGTCTGACAAATATTGATACTGCTTTAATTAATTAGTTGGTGATATTCAAACTACCTGCACTATTCACCTGTGTTTATAGGAAAACAATATGTTTGCTATTTATAGTGAGTTTGACGCCTAACAAACAAGGTTATATTCCTAACAATCAGCTGACCCTGCAGGTCACTTTTATTAGGACATAGTCAACTTGAAATGTTAACCATGTCCATCTGAAGAAAACAAATCTTCCAAAATTACCAAATAAATAACCTGAAATTTTCCCCACTAAAATGTTTTACAAAAATTAGATCTGCAGTTAGTTTTTGGATGTTGTTTACATAATTAATGTAGTAAAAAACATGAATAATAAATGTACCTCAACATTTTGCCCTCCAGTGTCAAATATTTGAAATTTTGTCTTTAACAGAAGTGTTTTGTTTTCAGTACCTAGGAAAGTGGGGCAACACAAAATGTCAGTTAGGATAGCAGAAATAGTATAGTAGTGTTAGTCCTTCAAGTCTACAGGTAGGCTACAGTTAGGATAGCTGAAATAGTGTAGTAGCGTTAGTCCTTCAAGTCTACAGGTAGGCTACAGTTAGGATAGCTGAAATAGTGTAGTAGCGTTAGTCCTTCAAGTCTACAGGTAGGCTACAGTTAGGATAGCTGAAATAGTGTAGTAGTGTTAGTCCTTCAAGTCTACAGGTAGGCTACAGTTAGGATAGCTGAAATAGTGTGGTAGTGTTAGTTCTTCAAGTCTACAGGTAGGCTACAGTTAGGATAGCTGAAATAGTGTAGTAGCGTTAGTCCTTCAAGTCTACAGGTAGGCTACAGTTAGGATAGCTGAAATAGTGTAGTAGTGTTAGTCCTTCAAGTCTACAGGTAGGCTACAGTTAGGATAGCGGAATAGTGTAGTAGTGTTAGTCCTTCAAGTCTACAGGTAGGCTACAGTTAGGATAGCTGAAATAGTGTAGTAGTGTTAGTCCTTCAAGTCTACAGGTAGGCTACAGTTAGGATAGCTGAAATAGTGTAGTAGTGTTAGTCCTTCAAGTCTACAGGTAGGCTACAGTTAGGATAGCTGAAATAGTGTAGTAGTGTTAGTCCTTCAAGTCTACAGGTAGGCTATAGTTAGGATAGCTGAAATAGTGTGGTAGTGTTAGTTCTTCAAGTCTACAGGTAGGCTACAGTTAGGATAGCTGAAATAGTGTAATAGTGTTAGTCCTTCAAGTCTACAGGTAGGCTACAGTTAGGATAGCTGAAATAGTGTAGTAGTGTTAGTCCTTCAAGTCTACAGGTAGGCTATAGTTAGGATAGCTGAAATAGTGTGGTAGTGTTAGTTCTTCAAGTCTACAGGTAGGCTACAGTTAGGATAGCTGAAATAGTGTAGTAGTGTTAGTCCTTCAAGTCTACAGGTAGGCTACAGTTAGGATAGCTGAAATAGTGTAGTAGTGTTAGTCCTTCAAGACTACAGGTAGGCTACAGTTAGGATAGCTGAAATAGTGTAGTAGTGTTAGTCCTTCAAGTCTACAGGTAGGCTACAGTTAGGATAGTGGAATAGTGTAGTAGTGTTAGTTCTTCAAGTCTACAGGTAGGCTAAGGTAGACATTGCAATCAGAGATTATCTTATCACCTTGAGGTGAGATAGTATATTAGATAACACTTTATCCTTTGATAGAACTGTGTTACTAATTATAGCATAGTATCATCATTTATTACTAGATACTATATCATTATGTACATGTCACATACTTGTCCAAGGACACAGCTGTTTATTCATTCACTACTTCAATCAAAGGGAATTAAAAACATTGTCAACTTACGTTAATCTATTTTAGCTTGGTTTCTCTTTCCACATCTACCTATTAACCTTCCAACTATTGTGCTGTTGTTGTATTATTGTCTACTGTGGATGTTTTAGGACTCTATTGTCAAGTGATTTCTCTATAGGAAACAATACTACTGGCCTTGTACAACATTATGATATCCAGGGTGGTAGTAGATGTTAGTTTAATTCTGATGTAATTACATACAACAACAGATGGAGTATTTTATTACTGTAGCAACTAAGTGGGCTAGTATTCAAAACTGTTAATTAAATTCCAGGATTCTTTCACACTAGTTGTGTTGAAAAACCCGAGTTTCACACCTGTATGTAGAAAGATTCTACACAATGATAATACAGTGGCTCTGTATTTTAGATGAGAACTAAACCCTTGATAGAGTGTAATATCTTATGTGATTAAGCTAAAACCTGCAGTGATACAATGTATACTTTGTCATAGCATACGGTCATAGCAAATTTTCAAACCAAACTGAGCAGGCTGAGAATCAAAGGCTTGCTTGTATTTATAGTAAATTTAACCTACTGTATAATGATCATATAGATAGATTTTCTGTAACTGACTTGGGGGAACATGACAAGATTTTTTGTAACTGACTTGGGGACCATGACAAGATTTTTTGTAACTGACTTGGGGGAATTTGACAAGATTTTCAGTAAGTGACTTTAATAATAAAGGGAACTTGACAAGATGTGTTGTGGTTATTAACAATATGATAAGATTGTTTACAACAGTGACACATTCAAGTTTATCAAATGAATGATTCTTTTCCCATGATGCACCATTCAATATGGACGGTTAACAAGTTCCCTATCATAAAATAACCAGACTTATATTCATCGTTGATGACCCTAAAACTTTTCAAACATTTGGTACAGTATTTTTCACAAAGTGGAAGAGCTGAGTTACATTATGAGTATAATCACATCACTAGGTGGCTAGTCACTGTGGTAGAAATCTACATAGTCTTTACAATGGAATACCATAAAGATGTAAATGTATGTATTTTCTCCAATGTCAAATTTTGTCAGTTATGTTCAGCATTAAGATACCAGTCACCAGATAATGGTGGTAATCTACCTGAGTTCTCTCGGTATGTCATTGGGTTTTGTATCAAAATTACTAAGTCTTGAAATCTAGGTAAATTTTACTAGATTTCCTTTCCATCAGGGTTTACCAAACCTTCACAGAAACACGGCTAGAAATAACTTAAAGTACTTTTAGTGTGTAATTAACTTGATTATCATTATACTGTCATAAAACTATACCTTTTTAAATATTTGTCATGGTTACTTCACCAGACCTGTTGCCATGGTTACTTCACCAGCCCTGTTGCCATGGTAATGTCATCTGTCTTGCTGCCATGGCTATCATCATTTTTGTTGTCATGGTTATGTCATCATTCTTGTTGTCATGGTTACCTGATCAGTCCTGTATCTATAGTATACATACCAATACATAACTACACACCACAAATTAAAATCGCTTTGTATAAGGTTGTCTTCTTCGTCGTCGCTGAGGTTGATTTTGTGATACATTTTGCATGTAACCTGCAAAGACAACACAATTGAGTTATAATCACAGCATCACAGTATATTAACTGACTCTAATTTGGCTGTTGGAAGTTAATTCAACATGCAGGTTCATACACAGGTCATAATGGAAACAAATTATTGCTGTCCTGTGACACTATGTACTAGTATTACTGACAGTTCTATATGTATTGATAGCTTGGTCAAACGGTTAGCTGCAGTCAGGGTTTGAATGCACTCAACCAAGTGGTTAGCTGCAGCCTGGGTTTGAATGCACTCAACCAAGTGGTTAGCTGCAGTCTGGTTTTGAATGCACTCAACCAAGTGGTTAGCTGCAGTCTGGGTTTGAATGCACTCAATCAAGTGGTTAGCTGCAGTCTGGGTTTGAATGCACTCAACCAAGTGGTTAGGTGCAGTCTGGGTTTGAATGCAGTCAACCAAGTGGTTAGCTGCAGTCTGGGTTTGAATGCACTCAACCAAGTGGTTAGCTGCAGTCTGGGTTTGAATGCACTCAACCAAATGGTTAGCTGCAGTCTGGGTTTATGCACTCAACCAAGTGGTTAGCTGCAGTCTGGGTTTGAATGCACTCAACCAAATGGTTAGCTGCAGTCTGGGTTTGAATGCACTCAACCAAGTGGTTAGTCTATCAGCTAGCCCTCGGATGTTCTTCCGATAAAATACGACACACAGCCGAACAACGCTATTGAGGATGGAACATCCGAGGTCTAGCGAATGTCATCAGGATATAAATAACTGCCAATCAGAGAACCGTATTAGCGACAAGCACAAACAGAGGACAATAGCTAAATTTTCATGCATATTCATCTTAAGGAGGGGCTTGTATAAATAACCACCAATGCATTAACCGAAATGTGTGAATGACAACATCTACACACTCATCAAACTCACAATTACCATAAACCGATAAGCCATAGTAATGACGTAAATGTGTTTGTCAACACTTGCATGCAGAGATTCCCCGAGGTCATAGGTTATTGAATATATTAAAGTATATATATGCATAGATGGCCCAACCCACCGCTCAATGTAATCTCAATGGAATGTCCGGTCTGAAAATGACATTCGCTAGACTGTTCGGGCAGGCCCTCACATGCGAACTTCGTTCGCTTATAGTTTTAGCATCGAAAGAAAGCCCGAACGTCTAGCAGCAAGACTACCAAGTGGTTAGCTGCAGTCTGGGTTTGAATGCACTCAACCAAGTGGTTAGCTGCAGTCTGGGTTTGAATGCACTCAACCAAGTGGTTAGCTGCAGTCTGGGTTTGAATGCACTCAACCAAATGGTTAGCTGCAGTCTGGGTTTGAATGCACTCAACTCCAACTACATGTAGGTATGATTACAAGTAAGCAGGTCTGTATGTAAGAGTGGTGATGCTCAGATTGACATTAGCAAAACAATACAGTTTACCTCAAGTACTCTGGTTTCCTCCTGCTTTCATACTTAAAACACCAAGGGTGCTGCTCAATGGCAGCAAACACTTCAACAAAATTTCCGGATTTATTTGAACCCATATAAAGTTATCATTACATATGTACTACTGATTTCTGACATCAATGTACTACTGAACAATACTGAAAACATTATTACATATTGGTATGTAAATTATTATGTAAATGTGCATGTGATCATTCTTTATACACAAAATCATATTTTGATTAATTTGATGATTTTTGCTGACTTTTCCTGTTTTGGACAAATATAGATAACACTATATCCTTTGATACAACTGTGTTACTAATTATAGCATAGTATCACTATTTATTACTGGATACTATATCATTATGTACATGTCACATACTTGTCCAAGGACACAGTTGTTTATTCATTCACTACTTCAATCAAATGGAATTAAAAACATTGTCAACTTAGTGAATCTATTTTAGCTTGGTTTCTCTTTTATACACTACCTATACATTGAAGGAGTGAAAGTTTTTCATTGGCATTTGGTTAGAAGTGTGAAAATGAAGTTCAGCAATCGCACTGATGGCAGCCCCCCCTCCCCTCCTAAACAAACAAAGTTAACTTGTTGGGGTTGTGTGACAAAAAAGCTGCTCTTTACGTTGTCATTGCATACCAAATTTGAGAAGGAGCCAAACTTGATTAGTGAAAAGCTATTTTTTTCACCTCCAAAATTGCCAATGTCTTTACATATTTAGGTGACATGATTGTATGATATAACTTTCTTTTCTATTTTGGAAATAAAGTGAATACATATATATACATTTAAATATTTATTTAAATCAAACATTAAACCCAATGTAGAATCTACACAAATGTATGTCAAATAAGCAATCTTACATCCTGTTCTGTCATGTTTTGCAAGGTGACTGACAGTCTGTTAATAAGGTGTGTGGAACTATTAATACACAATTATAACATCACCTTGGGCTCCCAATATTGTAATATCTTAGTGTGTTTTAACAATGTACCCGTATCACTTGTAGCGGTCTGTGGGAGCACATATATTCAGGCTGTGATACAATACAGTGGATGTATGCTTCAATGAAAATGTGCCCCTATACACGTCCACCACTGCATCAGTGGCATGTAATGTTTATCATACTAATTAGGACTAGTCCTGCTTGTAGACAGTGCACGGGTCTAGATTACTGATATGACCCTCAACACCGTCCTGCAAAAAGCAATCATATCTTGAGTGCGGGAGCAAAATGCACCCGCACCAATTACCGAAGAATTACATACCCATCGATCAAATATGAGCAATCAATCAAATATGTACTCTTTGACGATAGTAATCGCTTGTAAGATCAAAAAAGTGTCGAAATCGGAACTTTTCCAGTTCTGGTTGTAATTTCAAACGTCCTACCTTACAAACGCTGCCATATTTGATCAGGATGTCCACTAGGTCATCGAACGAAAGGCAGAACCCTGAAATTACAGTTGAATATGTGATTTCGGGATTTTTGGTCCTCTGAACTCTGACTTTTGTAGACACGGCGAGGTAAAATTATTAAATAGTAAATTTATTGCTAATATTTAACCACAGGATGCATTAATTCTTTAGTTATCAGCATTTCTGATAAGCCCAGGTTTCACGCTGGCTCTTTACAGGACAGAGAAGGAAGGGACGACTTACTCCATATGCAAGCAGGACTATATGAGGATGTGATGTGTAGGCATTTCTGGTTGTACTTTCAGAGTAAACTGTATGCAATTATAAATAAAATGTGATGTGCAGATAAACACTATCTTTTAATGGGAGTGGGAGTAAATTATAAATTATATGCAAATACATAACTATTAATTATGCAAATTTTCTGACATGCTTGACCCAAAGTCTAGGGAGATCATTGGACATTGTGTGATCATTCCTTAGAGTATGACCAGACAACACACAGTCAGCACTCAATGTGAAAAGTGACATCAAGTACACCACACTTGCACTCACATGTCATGGGATAACTGTTCTGTCATTTTATGATATTATTATTATTAACACTAGAACTCAAGGGTATGTAAATTTAGATTTTAATGAAACAAAGTATGTAAATTTAGATTTTAATGAAACAACGTATATACTAGTATTACATACTATAACAAATTAAATCTAATTTAATATATATGTAGAGAAGATTAACGTTCCAATTCACTGAATTCCAAAACTTTCATCTTTTATTTCATTTTTTCATCAAACCAGTTGACACAGGCTGGGTTTGAACCCAGAATGTAGAAAGACAGATGTGCAAGTTAACCCACTTGGCCAATGTACAACAACCCTCATATTACATATACAACAAAGTAAATCTAATTAATCATAGATATTGCAGACTAAGGTTTCAAAGACACTGGATTTGAATACTTTCATCTTTTGTTGCTGGCAAAGCCAATGTAATTGAATTTCAATACATGTCAACAACAGATGACAGAGGTGAACGACCTTGGTAAGGCTATGTAGTAGTGAGTTTATACTGTCATTGTGTGTGGATGGATGGACCCTGCACAGTTTTAATGTGTTACTCATTTACATATCATTAGTTTGTCCTGCAAGGTCACTCTTTACAACTTGTTTGTGGAGGGGGGGGGGGGGGGGGGGGCTCTGTAAGATCAGCTTAGTTTATTTGTTGTATTATGGTGGACTCTGTTTTGTCTTGCCTTGTCTTGTTGCATCTTGTTATTTTGTGCAAAAGTGAGTCTGATTATGTTTTAGCTGTATATCTTTATGTCTAGGGGGCCTAGAAAAGTTATTTTGACAAACCTTGGATTATGCAAACTCTACAAATTGGTAATTCTTGGTTAGAAGAGACTGACAGCACAGTATAAAGAAATGTAGCTATGATAATAACAGTCTTACCTTTATTCCATCTTTAATGAAAAACAAACACACCTCCATCCCCCCCCACCCATCCCAAATATATACTAACTTAATGTGATTATCCTTACTATTCAAAGTACACTAGCTGTGACTGGTAAATGTTTTGTTAGATACAATAACTAAACTTACTCCTAATACTGTACGCTGTGAACAGTATTGCATCACCAGTGTAGGTAAATATATTTATGTCATTACACTTCCTACATATAATATTGACCACAAATTAACAGATACAATGACTTTTTGTAAGTAACTGATCAATTGTTAGTGAATATATCGTGAATATATCTTTGGTTACTTGATGAAAGAAAATGTCCAAGTTACAGCTAGTACAGGTATAATTCACATAACCCAGTGAGGTGACTGTCCTACATCAACATGACACCCTAATCTAGAATTCCAGTCACCATTACTAGCTGTATACAATTCTATAATAGTTCCACTCAGTTAAAGGCCAATGTTTCAATCCCTAGTCATCACATTAGTATTATCTTAATAAGGATTACATAGGATCATTCTTTTTATTTTGGACCAACTTTTTCCTTACCCTGCTAAGCAAATAGTTTTTACAGCTAGATTTGACTCCTAATCCAAAGTGAACCTTTAAAGTCTACAAGTATAAAACATTGTATTTGATTTCATCCTAATATCAAAGTCTTTCCTAAGTCACTTTCCCTATCCCTCACATCAAAGTCTTTCCTAAGTCATTCTCCCTATCCCTAATATCAAAGTCTTTCCTAAGTCACTTTCCCTATCCCTAATATCAAAGTCTTTCCTAAGTCATTCTCCCTATCCCTAATATCAAAGTCTTTCCTAAGTCATTCTCCCTATCCCTAATATCAATGTCTTTCCTGTCATTCTCCTTATCCCTAATATCAAAGTCTTTCCTAAGTCATTCTCCCTATCCCTAATATCAATGTCTTTCCTAAGTCATTCTCCCTATCCCTAATATCAAAGTCTTTCCTAAGTCATTCTCCCTATCCTTAATATCAATGTCTTTCCTAAGTCATTCTCCCTATCCCTAATATCAAAGTCTTTCCTAAGTCATTCTCCCTATCCCTAATATCAATGTCTTTCCTAAGTCATTCTCCTTATCCCTAATATCAAAGTCTTTCCTAAGTCATTCTCCCTATCCCTAATATCAAAGTCTTCCTAAGTCACTCTCCCTATCCCTAATATCAAAGTCTTTCCTAAGTCACTCTCCCTATCCCAAATATCAAAGTCTTTCCTAAGTCATTCTCCCTATCCCTAATATCAAAGTCTTCCTAAGTCAATCACATACCTCTTTCCTGACAAGTCTGTGTACTCGGCATATCCATTTCCCAGTAATGATCTGGAGTACTTGGTGGCTGGAATTTACCCCGATGTCTGGAACATTCTTTCATCCTCTCCCTAATTACAGATTCATTCAAATCTAATCCTTTGAAATACTGGGAAGATAATAAAATGGACCGGAAACATTATGAGAAATTTGACAATATGTGTATGCTACATATATTTGGGTACATTTGATGGGTGTATGGCATTCATTCATCATTAAAATACTTATTTTGAATACTAGTCAAGGTATGCCAACTACAATATCTTTTACAATCACACCTTGAATTTGAAGCTTTTTTCTTTAATGGTCACATATGGTTGAGTGTTACCAAGAAAGGAATTGCTTGGCTAAAAGGGCCCCACTGCCATGATAGTGTATACACTACAGTGGTATACTATGGGTTAATAGTTGCAGTGTGTTGTGATAATGAAAAGACTTGCATTACTCCAGGTCCCTCATTTCCATGATAATGTACACACTACAGTAACTGTGGTATTCTAAGGGTAAATATTATCATTGATGATATTTTTGATCAAAACATTGTCTAACTTACATCTTCACACTGTTTACAATCAAATGCCAGTAGTTTCTTTCTTTCATCTTTTTTTCTTACAACCTCAGAATATTTGTATCCTGGACTTTTACTCAGTTTGGGAACTCTGTAGTAGAAATATATGAGATTTGTTGTCATTAGGTATTGTTGAAAAAAACATTAATTAAATATATAGTCTAATGCAGTATTCTGAAATGGTTTCAAAGTCTAGGACTTTTGAAGCGAGTTTGAAAATTATTATTTAAATTTGCTGAAATAGAATTGTTATCATCATGTTATTGTTTGATTGGTTCTTATCATTGTGTAAATGTCATTATGGGTTTGAATACACATGGTACCTTGGATGGGTTTGAACACACATGGTACCTTGGATGGGTTTGAAGGATGGGTTTGAACACACATGGTACCTTGGATGGGTTTGAAGGATGGGTTTGAACACACATGATACCTTGGATGGGTTTGAAGGATGGGTTTGAATACATGTGGTACTTTGGATGGGTTTGAAGGATGGGTTTGAACACACATGGTACCTTGGATGGGTTTGAACACACATGGTACCTTGGATAGGTTTGAAGGATGGGTTTGAATACACATGATACCTTGGATGGGTTTGAAGGATGGGTTTGAATACATGTGGTACTTTGGATGGGTTTGAGTACACATGGTACCTTGGATGGGTTTGAACACACATGGTACCTTGGATGGGTTTGAATACACATGGTACCTTGGATGGGTTTGAATACACATGGTACCTTGGATAGGTTAGAACACACATGATACCTTGGATGGGTTTGAAGGATGGGTTTGAACACACATGGTACCTTGGATGGGTTTGAACACACATGGTACCTTGGATGGGTTTGAACACACATGATACCTTGGATGGGTTTGAACACATGTGGTACCTTGGATGGGTTTGAATACACATGGTACCTTGGATGGGTTTGAACACACATGGTACCTTGGATGGGTTTGAACACACATGGTACCTTGGATGGGTTTGAACACACATGGTACCTTGGATGGGTTTGAAGGATGGGTTTGAACACACATGGTACCTTGGATGGGTTTGAAGGATGGGTTTGAATACACATGATACCTTGGATAGGTTAGAACACACATGATACCTTGGATGGGTTTGAACACACATGGTACCTTGGATGGGTTTGAATACACATGATACCTTGGATGGGTTTGAAGGATGGGTTTGAACACACATGATACCTTGGATGGGTTTGAAGGATGGGTTTGAATACACATGATACCTTGGATAGGTTTGAATACACATGATACCTTGGATGGGTTTGAAGGATGGGTTTGAATACACATGATACCTTGGATGGGTTTGAAGGATGGGTTTGAATACACATGATACCTTGGATGGGTTTGAAGGATGGGTTTGAACACACATGGTACCTTGGATGGGTTTGAAGGATGGGTTTGAATACACATGATACCTTGGATGGGTTTGAAGGATGGGTTTGAATACACATGATACCTTGGATAGGTTTGAATACACATGATACCTTGGATGGGTTTGAAGGATGGGTTTGAATACACATGGTACCTTGGATGGGTTTGAATACACATGGTACCTTGGATGGGTTTGAAGGATGGGTTTGAACACACATGGTACCTTGGATGGGTTTGAATACACATGGTACCTTGGATGGGTTTGAATACACATGATACCTTGGATGGGTTTGAACACACATGATACCTTGGATGGGTTTGAAGGATGGGTTTGAATACACATGGTACCTTGGATGGGTTTGAATACACATGATACCTTGGATGGGTTTGAAGGATGGGTTTGAATACACATGGTACCTTGGATGGGTTTGAAGGATGGGTTTGAACACACATGGTACCTTGGATGGGTTTGAATACACATGGTACCTTGGATGGGTTTGAAGGATGGGTTTGAATACACATGGTACCTTGGATAGGTTTGAAGGATGGGTTTGAACACACATGATACCTTGGATGGGTTTGAACACACATGGTACCTTGGATGGGTTTGAACACATGGTACCTTGGATGGGTTTGAACACACATGATACCTTGGATGGGTTTGAACACACATGATACCTTGGATGGGTTTGAACACACATGATACCTTGGATGGGTTTGAAGGATGGGTTTGAACACACATGATACCTTGGATGGGTTTGAACACACATGGTACCTTGGATGGGTTTGAACACACATGATGCCTTGGATGGGTTTGAACACACATGATACCTTGGATGGGTTTGAAGGATGGGTTTGAACACACATGGTACCTTGGATGGGTTTGAACACACATGGTACCTTGGATGGGTTTGAATACACATGGTACCTTGGATGGGTTTGAACACACATACCTTGGATGGGTTTGAAGGATGGGTTTGAACACACATGATACCTTGGATGGGTTTGAACACACATGGTACCTTGGATGGGTTTGAATACACATGGTACCTTGGATGGGTTTGAATACACATGGTACCTTGGATGGGTTTGAACACACATGATACCTTGGATAGGTTTGAACACACATGGTACCTTGGATGGGTTTGAAGGATGGGTTTGAACACACATGATACCTTGGATAGGTTTGAAGGATGGGTTTGAATACACATGATACCTTGGATGGGTTTGAATACACATGGTACCTTGGATGGGTTTGAACACACATGATACCTTGGATGGGTTTGAATACACATGATACCTTGGATGGGTTTGAAGGATGGGTTTGAACACACATGATACCTGGATAGGTTTGAAGGATGGGTTTGAACACACATGATACCTTGGATGGGTTTGAACACACATAGTACCTTGGATGGGTTTGAACACACATGATACCTTGGATGGGTTTGAACACACATAGTACCTTGGATGGGTTAGAACACACATGGTACCTTGGATGGGTTTGAATACACATGGTACCTTGGATAGGTTAGAACACACATGGTACCTTGGATGGGTTTGAACACACATGGTACCTTGGATGGGTTTGAACACATGTGGTACCTTGGATGGGTTTGAATACACATGGTACCTTGGATAGGTTTGAACACACATGGTACCTTGGATGGGTTTGAACACACATGGTACGTTGGATGGGTTTGAACACATGTGGTACCTTGGATGGGTTTGAACACACATGGTACCTTGGATGGGTTTGAACACATGTGGTACCTTGGATGGGTTTGAATACACATGGTACCTTGGATAGGTTTGAATACACATGATACCTTGGATGGGTTTGAAGGATGGGTTTGAACACACATGGTACCTTGGATGGGTTTGAACACACATGGTACCTTGGATGGGTTTGAACACATGTGGTACCTTGGATGGGTTTGAATACACATGGTACCATGGATGGGTTTGAATACACATGATACCTTGGATGGGTTTGAAGGATGGGTTTGAACACACATGGTACCTTGGATGGGTTTGAACACACATGGTACCTTGGATGGGTTTGAACACATGTGGTACCTTGGATGGGTTTGAACACACATGGTACCTTGGATGGGTTTGAACACATGTGGTACCTTGGATGGGTTTGAATACACATGATACCTTGGATGGGTTTGAAGGATGGGTTTGAGTACACATGGTACCTTGGATGGGTTTGAACACACATGGTACCTTGGATGGGTTTGAACACATGTGGTACCTTGGATGGGTTTGAACACACATGGTACCTTGGATGGGTTTGAACACATGTGGTACCTTGGATGGGTTTGAATACACATGGTACCTTGGATAGGTTTGAAGGATGGGTTTGAACACACATGGTACCTTGGATGGGTTTGAAGGATGGGTTTGAACACACATGATACCTTGGATAGGTTTGAAGGATGGGTTTGAATACACATGATACCTTGGATAGGTTTGAAGGATGGGTTTGAATACACATGATACCTTGGATAGGTTTGAAGGATGGGTTTGAATACACATGATACCTTGGATAGGTTTGAAGGATGGGTTTGAATACACATGATACCTTGGATGGGTTTGAAGGATGGGTTTGAATACACATGATACCTTGGATAGGTTTGAAGGATGGGTTTGAATACACATGATACCTTGGATAGGTTTGAAGGATGGGTTTGAATACACATGATACCTTGGATAGGTTTGAAGGATGGGTTTGAATACACATGGTACCTTGGATAGGTTTGAATACACATGGTACCTTGGATGGGTTTGAATACACATGGTACCTTGGATGGGTTTGAATACACATGGTACCTTGGATAGGTTTGAATACACATGGTACCTTGGATAGGTTTGAATACACATGGTACCTTGGATGGGTTTGAATACACATGGTACCTTGGATGGGTTTGAAGGATGGGTTTGAATACACATGATACCTTGGATGGGTTTGAAGGATGGGTTTGAACACACATGGTACCTTGGATAGGTTTGAATACACATGGTACCTTGGATAGGTTTGAAGGATGGGTTTGAAGGATGGGTTTGAATACACATGATACCTTGGATAGGTTTGAAGGATGGGTTTGAATACACATGATACCTTGGATGGGTTTGAAGGATGGGTTTGAACACACATGGTACCTTGGATAGGTTTGAATACACATGGTACCTTGGATAGGTTTGAAGGATGGGTTTGAACACACATGGTACCTTGGATAGGTTTGAATACACATGGTACCTTGGATAGGTTTGAACACACATGGTACCTTGGATAGGTTTGAACACACATGGTACCTTGGATGGGTTTGAACACACATGGTACCTTGGATGGGTCTGAACACACATGGTACCTTGGATAGGTTTGAATACACATGATACCTTGGATGGGTTTGAACACACATGGTACCTTGGATAGGTTTGAATACACATAGTACCTTGGATGGGTTTGAATACACATGGTACCTTGGATGGGTTTGAACACACATGGTACCTTGGATAGGTTTGAATACACATAGTACCTTGGATGGGTTAGAACACACATGGTACCTTGGATGGGTTTGAACACACATGATACCTTGGATGGGTTTGAATACACATGATACCTTGGATGGGTTTGAATACACATGGTACCTTGGATGGGTTTGAACACACATGGTACCTTGGATAGGTTTGAATACACATGGTACCTTGGATGGGTTTGAATACACATGGTACCTTGGATGGGTTTGAATACACATGGTACCTTGGATGGGTTTGAATACACATGGTACCTTGGATAGGTTTGAACACACATGGTACCTTGGATAGGTTTGAACACACATGGTACCTTGGATAGGTTTGAACACACATGGTACCTTGGACGGGTTTGAAGGATGGGTTTGAACACACATGGTACCTTGGATAGGTTTGAATACACATGGTACCTTGGATGGGTTTGAATACACATGGTACCTTGGATAGGTTTGAACACACATGGTACCTTGGATGGGTTTGAAGGATGGGTTTGAACACACATGATACCTGGATAGGTTTGAAGGATGGGTTTGAACACACATGATACCTTGGATGGGTTTGAACACACATGGTACCTTGGATAGGTTTGAATACACATAGTACCTTGGATGGGTTAGAACACACATGGTACCTTGGATGGGTTTGAACACACATGATACCTTGGATGGGTTTGAATACACATGATACCTTGGATGGGTTTGAATACACATGGTACCTTGGATGGGTTTGAACACACATAGTACCTTGGATGGGTTTGAACACACATGGTACCTTGGATAGGTTTGAATACACATGGTACCTTGGATGGGTTTGAACACACATGGTACCTTGGATAGGTTAGAACACACATGGTACCTTGGATAGGTTAGAACACACATGGTACCTTGGATAGGTTTGAACACACATGGTACCTTGGATAGGTTAGAACACACATGGTACCTTGGATAGGTTAGAACACACATGGTACCTTGGATGGGTTTGAACACACATGGTACCTTGGATAGGTTTGAACACACATGGTACCTTGGATAGGTTAGAACACACATGGTACCTTGGATAGGTTTGAACACACATGGTACCTTGGATAGGTTTGAATACACATGGTACCTTGGATGTGTTTGAACACACATGGTACCTTGGATGGGTTTGAATACACATGGTACCTTGGATGGGTTTGAACACACATGATACCTTGGATGGGTTTGAACACACATGATACCTTGGATGGGTTTGAACACACATGGTACCTTGGATGGGTTTGAACACACATGGTACCTTGGATGGGTTTGAATACACATGGTACCTTGGATGGGTTTGAATACACATGGTACCTTGGATGGGTTTGAACACACATGATACCTTGGATGGGTTTGAACACACATGATACCTTGGATGGGTTTGAATACACATGGTACCTTGGATGGGTTTGAACACACTTTCACAATTTCTGAGAGATGGACCATTTTTGCTAATATTGACGGGGATAAGCAAAACATCAAATATTAACATAATTTTTCCATATTGACTGGTTCATTGAACATATTCAGGAAGACTTGTGATGTTGTATTCACAAACACATTTTCATGAACTATAGGTTTTGGAGAGCCATTTCATGATTCTACAGCACCTACATGTTATTGTGATTTCAGAGAAATATTAACTTAAGGTAATGATATGCCTTTATAGGGTATATTTGCTGTAGGCCATTCCCTCATGGGAGCTCGGAGTCAGCAGAAATAATATATTTATGGTTGCACAATGAATATTCATAAGAGATGTTTTACACTGACGGGAATATGCACTTAGGAGTCATGAATATTCATTGTGCAACCATTGAACACGTTATATCTGCAGCTCCCATACCTTATAACAAGATCAACTTGGTGTTTCTTTGAAATTACAAGTAATTGTAGGTGATGTAAAATCATAAAATGTCTCTTCAGAACCCATCCTTTCTGAAAATGTCTCTATTTCCTGGAGTGGTAAAAGGGCACATGAACTCCAAAATAATCCAGTCAAATAATAGACCCTAATCTCACCTATTACAGTGTCACTTTATAAGGCCTAGACAAAAGATTTTCATCAAACACACATATTACCAATCTGTGACTGAATTGGCTTCTTTGCTATTCAATTGTTCAAATAACAATGACAGACAGGCAATTACACTGAACTTGGCCTTCAGAGAAATCTACACTGGGTTTTAGTGAAAATTAATCGACCAGCTCTATTTCAGCCAGACAATAGGACAGTCTATCAATCATTCAAATGATAGAGGCAATGTCAATATTATCAATAATCCTGTCTAAATTAATCCCTAATCGGACTAATGGATTAGTTGGGATATCAAGTATGATAGCTCATTAACTTGCAATGATCTTGATCAATTGAGTAGATGATTATTGTGGATATTGCATTGTTCACAACACAAAAGCCAAGTTGTCTCTATTGGAATATGGGATTCGTTACTTTAAAGTGAACATATGAATGACAAACTGGTATATGTTTGGATTGTTTGATTAATAAAACAACTTTACTGTGTTTTCCAAAGTGAAACAACAATGACCCAAGTCCATGTTTGTACATCAATAAATTGCAAAAAGCTAAAAAGTGTGTTAAAAAGGTTTGTTATTGTGAGTGTATCATTGATTTGGAAGACACAGTGAATGTACCACTACACTGATGATGGCTGTCAAATTGGAATTGTGTCTACTATAAACTATGCTGAGAAGTGGGAGTGAGTTGATTGTACTAAACTAGTGAGCATACATAGACAAGTGGAACTGAGTTGATTGTACTAGGGAGCCTACACAGACAAGTGGAAGTGAGTTGATTGTACTAGGGAGCCTACACAGACAAGTGGAACTGAGTTGATTGTACTAGGGAGCCTACACAGACAAGTGGAACTGAGTTGATTGTACTAGGGAGCCTACACAGACAAGTGGAACTGAGTTGATTATACTAGGGAGCCTACACAGACAAGTGGAAATGAGTTGATTGTACTAGGGAGCCTACACAGACAAGTGGAACTGAGCTGATTGTACTAGGGAGCCTACACAGACAAGTGGAACTGAGTTGATTGTACTAGGGAGCCTACACAGACAAATGGAACTGAGGTGATTGTACTAGGGAGCCTACACAGACAAGTGGAACTGAGTTGATTGTACTAGGGAGCCTACACAGACAAGTGGAACTGAGTTGATTATACTAGGGAGCCTACACAGACAAGTGGAACTGAGCTGATTGTACTAGGGAGCCTACACAGACAAGTGGAACTGAGCTGTGCTAGAATATCTATGATCTCAGCACTTAAGAACATTTACCAGAAACAAATAACTCATTCTACTATCATGTAATTCAATGTCTGACCTCTTGGTCAACGTTTCACCTTTTCACCCTGTCTCTCTGTGTGTATAATATTAAAGTGCATTCACATGTCAGTGAAAGTGGATTCTACTAGACTGCCAAAGCTAGACAATTCTATGAGACAGTGTTGGCATGTAGGCGGGCTTGGAAAGAAGGCAAAAATGGAAACCTATGGGTCCTGACATCCACAATTATGTGTTTGATTTTGATCTGAGTTCCCTAATAGCTAGATGTTCCAGAACTCTGTGGATTTTGACCATCATCCTTATGACTAAATGTTCCCAGGAATCCAGAACTCAGCTCCCTTATATATGCTTATACCCTAAGGCCAGTTCACTGACATGTGTGATTTTGATCAGCTCTCATACCTACAAGTAGATAATTCTAATGTATAGAATTACTGCTAAGGGCTCTGGATACTAGGAAGGACAAATCTATTATTTGGAGAGAGTCAAAAGGCAGGTGCAATAGAGAATTTACAGTCGCATACAGCAATGCTTTTTGCATTGTTATGGGCT
Organism: Glandiceps talaboti; assembly: GCF_964340395.1. Classification (NCBI taxonomy): domain Eukaryota; kingdom Metazoa; phylum Hemichordata; class Enteropneusta; family Spengelidae; genus Glandiceps; species Glandiceps talaboti. The sequence continues at coordinate 20,374,578 of NC_135561.1, read as the reverse complement.
ATATACGTGACTGCAGTGCTAGCTCTATGTTTGTTTCACATACAATTCCAACATTTGAAGCTCTGAGACGTAAATTGTTGTTTAGTTTTTTTGATAAAGTGAAGAATACATGTAGTTCTAATATATTAATTTCAGCAGTATTCTCCTCAGACTCTTTTTTACACTCAAACATGATTTTAATGTATAGGAATTTAATGTATAGGAATTTAATGTATTTTTGAAGTGTCAATTATTTCTACCCTTTGTAACATAGTTTTTAATGTCTGGATTGTTGTATCATGTCTGTGTTTTTGAGGAGTGTATCCTGCAATAAAAATTGAATAATAATTGATATCTGAAATGTGTGACCTAAGAGGATGTGGTTTTGGAAAGTACATTGAATTAAACTTTACCACTGGTTTGTTCTATTGTTGTATTATACATTGTTGTCTCTACCAGTTTCTGACATCACTTATTGTGACTAATGTGGGAAAAAAGTCACTGATACCAGTTAAAGACAGGCATAATATTCACAAATTTGTGAGGTAGCAGGTTTTTTTTTGAGTGTGGTTTGGAAAGGTGATAAATTTGGTATTAGTATACAAGCTTGTGATAATCCAATTTAACGAGTAGAAAAACAAGACTACACAGAGTATTACAGTCCAGAAATGTACCAAAAGTAACAGTTACTATGGCAATAGTAATAATCATTTTGTGATATCCTTACCTGTCAAAGTCAAACTGTACATCTTGGTTGTGTCCATCATGAAAGTGGATGTCATGTTTGTGTTCCTCTCTTTCCTTTTCTAATAATTTCTTATCTGCTAGAAATATCAAAATGAACAAATCTTCTCTCACTTTTATGCAGTGGCAATGCTTGTACAACTAAGACAAATATTACGAGCACACACACACATACACACACAAACTCGTAGAATCACTCACTCACTCACTCACTCACTCACACATAAACAAACACATAAATGTACATACACACACACACACGTACAAATGCTCAAAAAACACTCAAACACAGACAGACAGACAGACAGACAGACAGACAGACAGAGAGACATACAATCTTTTTATCCAGTCTGTACTACATACATGTCTGTTGCCAAAAGACAACTTTCTCATCGACATTCATATTCATAACGTATAATTTGTTTTCCTGTCATCTACATACAATGTACATGTATTTATTCATAGTTGAAAACAACCTTACTAGTAGCTAACTTTCATTTGGTGATACACTGATTTCAATATGGTAAAATTAGTTTATGAAATATATATAGGAAAGGTGTATGAAATGTTGAATTCCCCTACAGTGGCAAACTGTAATTTTATCCTATCTTAATATATGTACAATACATTATTACATATGTACCAGAGATTACTTGCATCAGGGCACAGGGTACATACATTTTGCATCAGGGCACAGGGTACATACATTCTGGTGGTATCTGCACTGCTGTGCAATACAGAAAAACATTCATGCATACCTCTATGCAAGTGAGTATGCATTCATTCCATACACACAAACTCACATGATTGCTCAGTACAATTTTACATATTAATTTTACAGTTACAGGTGAACATCTGTAATAATAGCAGCACTCAATGATGCAGGATTGCCAGTATGTGTTATTTACACTTGTAATAATAGCAGCACTCAATGATGCAGGATTGCCAGTATGTGTTATTTACACTCGTATTTGCAGTGTCTCCTGCTGCAGCTTTCATTTACTATACTCATGAATATACAATTGCAGAGAACACCACAAGCACTTGTACAAATACCTTGAGTATGCCACACTTGTATTCATGCACCATGGGGTTCTACTGTCTTTACCTTCATCAACAGGAGCATTTCTTTCTTCATCTTTTTCTTCCTCCTCCTCCTCCTCCTCCTCATCATCATCATCATCATCATCATCTTCATTACTATCAAACATGTCAGCACAACTGTCATTCCCCACATAGTCTTCATGTTCCCTGTCCTGATCCATGGGACACTTTTTGCTTTCCCTGTTGACCCCATGTGACCTGACTTTGTTGGTCCTAACTGACCTGTGACCTTGCCCTGACCTCAGGTTGTCCTGTCCACTCTCAGTAACGCATATCAAATCTGATTCCACAAGTTCACATTCTCTGAAATGCTTTACAACCTTGTCCACTTTCCCAAATTTGAAACTCTCTGTAAATTCATCTTCAGCATTGAATTCTGGTGGATCTCTATCTTGCCACTTATCTACAAACTTTGTCCTTTGATCAACGGCTCTATGATTTTCATCAACAACCAAAACATCTGAGTCTTCCATCAATTCAGACAGTTTCAGTGCCGGATCAATACTTCCATTCAATGCTGTTGCCATGGTAAATTGACTTCCTTCAGAGCTAAGTCTCTCATAGCATGTCATATCAGTTCCATTGCCTTCATCTTTGGCATATTTCTCATCAAACTTTTGCTCAAATTTGTTCCCTTTCCCTTTGATAATTTTATGAACCATTGGTGGTTTTTTAAACTCCACACTGTCTATTTCAGCATTTTTATGATATGTTCCAGTGGTTGTTTCTTTGTCTTCAATTAGAGATTTTTGGATAGCTTGATGGACATAGGGATCAAACTGAGTATCTGTTGTCAGTAAGGCTCCACCATTGAACTCTTTTAATTTGGATATTCTCGGACTGACATAAGTCTTGAATGAGTCTTTACTAAGTCTTGTCTGCACTAATTTTTTCTGTCCACTTTTCGATGTCTCCGCACCTCTACATTTTTGTTTTCCAAGACTAGTCTCTTCATCATTGTTGTCATCATCATCATCATCATCATCATCATCATCATCAAACTCTGGAAATTCTGCCATACATGTACTTTCTTTCTTATCACGTTTTCTTAGTTTCCTTCTATGTGAATTATCAACTGTCTCTCCAACATCGTCGTTTTTCATCACATCATCATTTTCATCCTTCTTTTTATAGTTCTGAATCTTATAATCATCATGTCGGAAGTGTTTTTTTGGTGGTTCATCCAGACAAGTCTCATCACCATCAACTTCTTCACCTAGTTTCTGGTCCATTTCTTCCCAAACTTTACAACGTTTTTTGGGGTTTGAAATCCACTTTATATCTGGGGAGTCCATTTCAGGCTTCTGCTTCTCTGGACTGGGCGTGTTTTCTTTCCCAAGTGGTAATTTTGTTGGACTTTCAAGTCCTAATTCAAACTTTTCAAGTGCATCTTTTCCACACCTCCTTTCATTTTGCAGTAGTCTGTTCATAAGAGGTCTCAGTAGAAGTGGGGAAGTGTCAGATTGGCAGCTTTCATCTTTGAGATGTGATGCCTTTGTATTACTATGTGTTGCCATGGCAACACCATCCTTTCCGCATCTGGAATTATCAAGAGAAAATTCCAATTTCTGTACTGTATTGTTTGTGTTTTTTGACTCTGATTGTAGTTCAGAAGGTTTTGTAAACTTTGGTGACTGTATGATCTCACTGTTGATAAAACAAGGTATCACCTGAGACTGACTCCTTTCAATCGGTGTCAGTAAATCTATGTTACCAAACTCATCATCACTACCATTTCTGTTTACAAGTCTACCAGCGACGTCTTTCAGCATAGATGTTTTGTCAGTGATCTGTCTGACTTGAGTAGCAGGAGTACTAGTTGAAGTCGGTGGACTCATCAACAGACTAGATTCCTCCATGTCGTCATCTTCCTCGATCTCTCCCATTTCAGCTGGTAAAGTTTCTGGGACAGCAAAACATTTTCTCTCATTCCTGGATCTATAAGTACTTTCCTTAACATTACCCTCATTATTCTCATCATCATCTTCATCATCTTGACTCTGCATCAGTGCATGGGTGTCATGGTAACATGTTTCTGGTGCAAGTACTATTGATCTTGATGTTCTTCTGACCATATCTTGAGTATTTTCCATTTCCAATTTTTTGGGTAAATTCTGCCTTTCCTGGATATCCTGGTTCGGTCTATCAGGAACCATGGAATATCCATCCGGATCACATGTTTCTGGTACAAGAACTTCAGGTATAGCTGCTGACTTCCAATTCTGTGTTTCTTCCACACACAGTCTAGATTTGAAAATATTCCCTTCAAAATTCCTCCCTGTATCTACACCTCTCTTATTCCGGGTCAACTCTGTTTTGATCCTTACTTTCTCATTCCTTGGCTCTATTCCATGTGATATTATATTTCCATCTGGTGATGTCTTCTGTGTTTCCCTGTATCGGATTTTCCGTTTATCTTTATTAACTGACAGTTTCTTAGAAGGCTTTTTTACGCTCGGGAATACTTGACTGGGTACACCAGAGTTGATTTCAGAATCTATGTCATTAGTCACTGTGTCAATATCTCTCTTGTCAGTGTTTTTCCATCCTTTTCTTGTTCTGCCACTCCTCTCCTTGTCACTGTGGACAGCATTCTCCTCTAGCTTCTCTAATTTACTAACTGAAATTTGACAATGAAAAATCTGTTATAATTAGTAAACACTGACAATAGGAATAATGTATGTGTCAGATTCTCTGTAAAGTAAAATTTACATACATTTCTTTATATTTGACATACACATACCCCATTACCATTAAATTTGTAGTTGAAGATGTGCCAGAAAAAAAATTGCTGAAATCGGAGTGCATCTTTAGGAACAGATTTTATCAAATATCAAAATTGACCATGATGACTTTCCAATGAAAACAGATGTATAAACCAACACGTAAATTTCCAATCTAGTTTCAATAATGTAAAGACATGTATACGGTAACAATTCAAATTGGTAAGTGTGCTTTATCATTTCACAACAACAACAACAACAACAACAACAACAACAACAACAACAACAACATGCACAGAACACCACGCCAAGAAATATGATCACACAAAACAAATCATTAGACACACTTGACAATAATTCAAGTACACAAGTGTCAAAATGTTTACATTCAGGAGATGTACTTTTATATCACATCCACAAAACAAAGAGTTAAGACCAACAAAAAATTGATATCATCGAACTTTGACAAATTAGATCTTGACAAAATGTCTAAGTAAGAATATTGTAATAGTGAGGAATGATTCTAAAGAAGCTATTTAAAATATCAAAGTTACAAGACTGAAGTAATATCACTGAAAAAAGACATTACATAATGTAACTTTTTGAGAACACTATAGCCATCCAATAAAAAAAATTAATTTGATACTTGACCACATGAGGGCGCTATAACTAGTTTTGCTAGTTTTTTTCTGAGAAATATTGAAATTAGTACAATACAAAATATGTACCTAGTCTGGATATGTCTTGTTCTTTTTCTGATATCAGCTGTAGCCATTGCTTTCTTTCTTCTTCAATTGCTAATTTAGAGCTGATACACACCTGACATTGTTCTGTATTGCTGTAATTATGAAAGATAAAAAAAATCTTTACGGTCCCGGATATGGGTTTTGTGGACCGGGGTTGTACGGCAGAAGACCTAACTTCAGGTCTCGTAAGCTTTACTGCTAAGGTCTGCAATACCCATATCTGGGCCGTAAAAGGTTTTATTATATATCCCATGTAGTGGCATGGTAACATCATTTGAAGCACATAATCACATAAATTGGAACTGAAATATTATTTTATTCGCAGAAACATCAAAATTGTGAAGTAATAAAGCCAAATCACTGAGTGAACAAATATTGATGAGTGCTTCACTTGCCATATTTGGGCAAAGAGTGCTGGGCTGTGATATGGAAAATTATTGCCCACGTTCGATGTGCACGCTCTCCATTGACTTGCAATGGAATCGATACTGGGTATATGATAATATATGCTGAGAGATTTGAATAAAACTGTTGAAGATTGTAGGAATGATTGCCAGTTTCACTGCTGGCACACAGTCTCTTCACCTTTTTTTTCATTATAACGAAACATAGTGAAATAAATGGAAGCATGTTACGGTAACTCACATAAAACATCAAACTGGGACTACAAACTAGGACTCACAGTTTGAACGAACCCAATCTGGGACGAGTCTCATTTTCAGTCTGGGCCATGTAAATATTTGTTGTTTTTCTCTAAAAATAACAGCAAACAATCGAGGTGTCCAATTATCTATGCTAATGTCACCAATGCCCCTATCTATCAGTTAGTCTATTGTATCTACCTTAGGCAAAAAAGGGTGTGTTTCCGATTTACCCTAGTTTAAGCCGCTGACCCTTAACAATTTTTTCTTCTTGCCAAAGTATCTTTGGTTACTTTTAAAAAAATCACATTCCAATGAGAAACGATGTCATTTCTAACAACACATTCTACATATTGTTCTCCAACCGGAACCAGTGTTTTTATTAAGGGTGGTAAGTAGGTAAAATCTACCCGAGTTCCCCTGTCATTTTACCAGGGTTCCCAACCAGTGTTTTTGTTAAGGGTGGTAAGCAGGTAAAATCTACCTGAGTTCCCACTCATTTCACAAGGGTTCCTGCCAAAATTATGTAGACTGTATTGCCAATGATGCAAATTTTACCATATTCTCCCTTTCTGTTACAGGGTTCACCAACCTTAGCAAAAACACTGCAACTATACCATATACCATATAACACAGTGGAGTTGCTCTACTTGAGTTCTATGGGCTGGTATGTGTATATTGTATATTCATATATAGGTACACAGCTGAATTTTCTCTATGGTGACCACAGATAAATATCAATCATGTTCACTGCATGAACAACTGTACAATAGTCTACATCACTTACTTGTGTTTAAATTTGTCCTTGAGTTGTTTGATTTCTTGCTTCAGTTTCTGATTGTGTTCTATTAGGACTTTGTTCTGCTGTTTGTTCTGCTGTTTGGCCTTCACAAGATCCTTCACGACACTTTAAATAATCAAAGATTAGCCAAGATTAGGTGAAGAATATTGTCTTTGTGTTAAAGGTCAGTCTATTACAATATATGGATTATTTCAGATTTTTAATCTAAAGATTGGAAAAAGGACATTACATATACAATTTCAAATTTCCCCTCCTTCATCAGCACGAGTGTGAGTTATTTGTTGAGGTTACAATAGCGCCCTCTATTGTTCATACATGAAAGTTTAAAACCCACACCTTTCAAAACAATAGTGTATAAGTACACCATATTCCAGCTATTGACAGAAAAACTAAAAGATCACACTGTTTGGTAACAAGGGGTGTTGTTTGGAAGCAGCTGTTTGGTTGGAAGTTAGGGCCACAATACAGGGGTTGATTTCATGCAATCAGTTATTTTGTCTGAGGTGAAGATGTGCCCTGTCAAATCCAAGTAAACAGGCAATGAGTCGTTCTACAACTATCAGTAATATTCAGTGTTTTTGCTAAGGTTGGGGAACCCCAGTAACAGAAAGGGGGAACATAGTAAAATTGGTATAGTTTCCAGGACATTGTACCATCATTTGGTGGTGAATTCCAGTAAAATGATAGGGGAACTCAGATACCAGTAGATTTTACCTACTTACTGCCCTTAACATAAACACTGAATATATATAAAAATTAGTAATACTCATTAGCATTTTGACACTTCTTAACTTACCTGTTGTAGTAATTCTTGTTTTCTTCTTCTTGCTGCAATAGTTTTTGTTGTTGCTCTAAGTAGTAAAAGATACCAAACTAAAATGAGTCATAATATTACAACTGCAGTGAGAGGTAAGCAGTGTGCCCTCTAAGACAATTTGATGCACCACTGACGCACACAATTTCTAGTGACGCACCAAAATTTGGCGTTTCCTATCTCTTACTATGTCACATGTGGTGACTCAAAAGAAATGCCAGTTTTTATCATTTTAGACTCAGAACAACAAAATTTGGCTGTCATTAGAGGGCACACCGGAAGTAAGGTAGAAATTTCAGTTGCAACATTTTCAAAAAATCAATAATTTCTTTTCATAATTAACATTTACACTAAACTCAATCATGAGAAACATGGTGAAAACAAGTCAGTCATAAAATTCTGCTAGTCAAGTGTCAATTTGCTCATGACAAGTGTTAATTGTTATGATTCACTTGGAGTGTGAAATGGCTCAAAAGACAAGTACTTGTCAGGAGACTAGGCCCATGGAAGTAGAACTTTTCCATGCTAGGCCTGAAAGAACCGAATATTCCATTTATAAACCAATTACAAGATTTTCTAGGTCCCTTTAACACACCACTCAATCTCAAAAAAAAGAGGCAAAGGCTATTTGCCCAGCAGCTGGGTGAATAATAGCATTTCCACCACTGGCACTATTTGCCCAGCAGCTGGGTGAATAACAGCATTTTAACTACTGGCACTATTTGCCCAGCAGCTGGGTGAATAACAGCATTTCCACCACTGGCACTATTTGCCCAGCAGTTGGGCGAATAACAGCATTTTAACCACTGGCACTATTTGCCCAGCAGTTGGGCGAATAACAGCATTTTAACCACTGGCACTATTTGCCCAGCAGCTGGGTGAATAACAGCATTTCCACCACTGGCACTATTTGCCCAGCAGCTGGGTGAATAGTGGCTTCTTTGCCACCCCACGTCTGCTTCTAGACAATAAATGGAAAATTAATGGTGATAAAGGTGTCTTCTTATAATTATTAGTATGATTTTTGTAAGATGGCATTTGATTTCTATTCAAGCCATTGTTTCAATGGCTGATCGGCTGTTGGGCAATAGTGGCAAAAATGATGTTCTTTAGTTTACACAGCCACTGGGTGAATAGCCAAAACAGAAAACCTTAGCAGGAACAATGTGTTAGTGGTACTTACTTTCAAGTTCTCTATGGTGGGCTTCCTGCAGCTTGGTGAGTAAAGTTTGAAACTCAGATGAACTCTTATCACTTTCCATGGCATTGGTTCGTTAGTTTTCTTTGCTTCTAACTGAAGATGGATTTCAATAGATGTCAAAGGTGTAACCATGGAAATACATGTATCACTGATGTGGGTGATACTTCCATGGTAATTGGTATAACAAAGAACATGTGTGTGTGTTTTGTTATAAAATCAGTGATCTTTCTACAGTGAACTCACGAGTGTCTCGTTGCTAGTCATTTTATTGGTGATGGATCATTTCCTCCCAATTTCAACTCTTCCCATTCAACTCGACCCATTTTCAACTCCCCCAGTGTCAACTCATCCCAATTTCAGTGCACCGGATTTCAGGGATGATTGTTTGTTATAGTTTGCAGTATCTGTAATGCACGCACGCACCGGGTTAAACACTAAAACTTAAAAAGTCGCCAAAACAGACGAAAAAACCCTCAAAACCACAGCAAGACGCTACAATTATTGCCGCTACATCTGTACACTAGATTACTTCACCATTCATTGTGCGACTCGTAGTTTACTGTACAGAACAATACATTGAAGTTGGGCAGTTTTTAATCTACATAAACATCTAAAATGTTGGTATAGTATATCCTGATAAACGTGTGATCAATGAAGTATTAATAAGTACGTTGTCTTTAGGCAACCACATCAACTCACCTACAGTACACATCCTCTTTTACGTAAACTTGAAATTAGCGCCATCTTGTGACACACGGGTCAAATGACGTCATCATATTACGACAAAAATGATCGAACAAAAATAAATACAACTAGAGAAGGTTTGCACAGTGCGTAATTGTATGAACTATTATGATACTCAGTTATCATGGTTATTACCAACTAAGACACGTCTATGATTTGGAACCATAAAAAAAGACGAGTCGTTGATCAGACCACTTTACGATATTTATCTAGACTGTTCCATGTCTTTTATAGGGACATGGTTTAGGAAGGAAGGAAAGTATCACCAACAATTCTAAGTCTGTTTTCCATAGATTATTGCCAAAGTTATCAGATTTACATAAGCGAAGTAAAATACGACAGTTTCTTTCTATTCTATAGCATGTTATTTCTTATTTATTGTAAATAAAGAAACTAAAATGGACCCAACACCTTTAATGATATCATAACGCCCTATCGTATGAACTTTGAACTCATCGGGTGAACTCCAAACTTTGTATTCGTGACTTCGTGCACACGTACGTAGTGTGAAAGAATCCACATGCTGATTTTTGCCTATTTAAGAACGAATGCATCCGTGTTTCACACTAAATCTTTAAGAAAATGTTAGCATTATTATTTGACATTCCACTTCTTTTTATACGTATCGGATTAGCCTACCTAGAAGCTCTAGTTCGAGCCATTGTTCCGTCCAGACGGAAGAAAATAGACGGAGAAGTTGTCCTCATTACAGGGGCAGGACATGGCATCGGACGATGTTTAGCTCTTGAATTTGCTAAGGTTGGTGCTAAGTTGGTACTCTGGGACATAAACCAGAAGGGGAATGAAGCCACTGCAACAGAAGTGACGGCTGTTGGTGCAC